>NC_072735.1:114515348-114815348 GCF_026930045.1 Uloborus diversus
TGCGCGCCCCTGGATATGATCATCAAAATTTTAGGAAAAGCTACATAAAGGCTAAAGAAAATCTCAAATTTTCCTATTCACAACTTTTCTTGACTTAAAAAAATAAGTAAAATCGATGATTTTCATATCTTATCGCCATCCTAAATGTCCTTAACTTCCTTTTTAGAATAAGTTTGTTTCCAAAAATTTATATAAATGTAAGATTAGCACCGGTAAAACATAATAATAATTTTGAAGTAATACTGGCTTCTAATAGATAAAAATGGAACAACCTTAAAAGCACAAAAAAGATAAAAAGTTTAAAAACGCAGACATGTTTCGGAGGCAATAGCCTCCTTCCTCAGTGCGAAATGAACAAATGGATGAATCAAGGTCAGGGGAGAGTTTAAATGCGTAACCGGAAAAACATTGACCAATCAGGGGTGCAGAAAATGTTTTTAACGCCAACATTTCCCCCAATCTGTATGAAAATTTCCCCAAAATTTTACAATATGCTATATGTTTCAGATAAAATATTCATTCCTATTACTATAGGTAGAGATAGTTTTGGGGGAAAAAAAAGCAATTGCATCTTTAAAACTAATAGAATGAACTAATGTAAGCAAAGCACTCTCAAGTTCTGACAGAGCCTCCATCTAATTGGCGCTTGTAGAATATTTCTTTTTCTTTTCGTAAATCATGCCAATAGTACCTCCGTCCGTTTGGTCCATCCTAACTCCACTTCTTTTTGTTAGAAAAAATTATTTATATTCATTGGTTATCCCAGGTCATGATTTCCTAGCTAAAGTTGAAACGCTCTATTTTGTGCATTTTCAATAAATGAGGTTTAAGCAATTTTGCAGCATTAATAAAATTTCCACACCTTCTAATTGTGTTATATATCGTTTTTGACAAACATTTAAACCTATCGTCTCAATAAGTTTCCTGGTTGAGTACTTTTCAGGTAATGTAACAATTTAAAAACTCTTCTTCCATGACACGAGGACAAAGCTTTAAGTTTTCCCGGGTTTTCTTTTTACCCTAATTGTGTTTAAATCAAACAAAAATGTTGACTTCAGTCTTCGATCTTCCTATTTTCTCGCAATAGTACGCCTACTTATCCTTGTTGAAGAAGAAGCTTCAATCTGCCCTCTTTCTTCAACAGTTAATTTCTTACCTTACAATATCGTCACAAATAGGACAAAAACTTTGAAGAAATTAATCACAAAACTGCAAGTTAAAGGGTTTAAACAATCTTGTTAACTGAGGTGACATTTATTACAGTATATGTACTTGCAGTTTTTTAAAAATACTAGTGGCCTTAAAGTTTTTACTCAAACTGAAATTCTAACTTTGAATAAACCACTGCTTTTCTGGTTATTGCATGCTTTACAAATCCTGTTTGTTGTGTTATTTGTTACCAATGAACGTTAATAATTAATAATACAATAATATTAAAATCCCTTAAGCTTCATTTTCCTTTTTCAAAGAAAATTATACTGGCCTTAAAGTTTTTACTCAGGCTGTACATATAAATGTATTATTTTATAAATTATGTGTATTTTGGCAGGTGTGCATGAAAAAGGTGCTGTTGAAATTACTAATTGCTTGTGCATTCCTCACAATGAATCTGAAGATGAGGTAAGTATTTCATTAAATGTTTCCAATCTTTTTGATTTTTTCTCTCCGTTATTTGAGGAAATCAATTGAGTTTTTGTTGCAGGTTGCTGTTGATATGGAATTTGCAAAAGCTATGTATGAACTTCATAAAAAGGTTAATCCTAGTGAAGTTATAGTTGGATGGTGAGATATTTATTTATTTAAAAATGTTTTTATTTTCAGATACAGTATGAAACCCCATATCCGGCACATATGGGGACTGGGAACTGGACCCTTATGGGAACCGGACTGTGTCTGTTCCCTGTTTTGGAACCTTCCAAATTTTAGATTCTGACTCACAAAAAAGGGGGGGGGGGGAATATCGTTTAGTGTGATATTTGACACCTTTTTCTAAACTTTGCTAATGATTGCACCCTTTTGTTTTGGCATCTATATTTTCAGGATTATCTTATCAAGAAAGGATTAAATCCGGGTATACTAGATTCCTCATTTGAGAGTGCAATAAAAAAAAAAAAAAATCAGCAAACTGCATCTCTGTGACCAGTTATTTTGGAGAAAAATGTCAGAGAAAAGTATGTTAGATCTGGTGTGCAAGAAAAAAACATTACATAGGACCATGAACATTAGTTTTGGCATAAGTTTTTGAAGAAAGATTATCAAGATATCCATAATTGCTCGTATTAGCAGGTGCAAGCCATAGAAAGTGGCTAATTACACTTGTCCTTTTCTTAAGTTTTGAAGTGCTCTTAAAGACATTAAATACGCAGTCGGGTACACCTAGTGGCAGTGCCGGATCTTTGATTTTTTCGGAGACCGGACATAGATTTCAAACTAAAATCCTTATAATGTATCTTCAAGTTTTAATTTAAAAAAATAATAAATAAATAAAAAATAAATGAATTTAAAAAAAAAAGCCAATGTGTGTGAGAAGAATTTATAAAACATTGATAAGTTTAATAGTATTGCGAAATTTCTCATGTGCATTGTACAGTCAAAGCAAACATTAAAGATAAATATGAAGCATAAAACGTTAATTTGTTAAGAATTTCTTCTTTCTTTCTTTTTTTTTTTTTTTTGCAGTTATAAATTATACAGGGGTCTGTCCAGGAATTTCCACAAGGTCCGTTTTTTGTGAAAAATCAAATAATTTTGAGAAAAATGAATTAATTTTGTGAAAAAATCAAAATTTTGCAAAAAAAAAAAATAAATAAAAAATAAAATAAAATTTTTTTGTTAAAACGAAATTTTAGAACTTAGAGATGGCACAAAACTGCATCAATTAAACTTAAAGTTGAGTGTTTTCCTCTTCTATGTCGAGAAAATCATTCTGGATTTTTTTTTTCTGACATTTGGCGGGGGGGGGGGGGGGGGGGGGGGGTCATCGCTCTTTCAAGTATCAATATTTATCTAACATTCTACATTATGTTAAATTATACTACATATATTTCTGTATAGTATTTAAAATAATTGTAACAAAAATATAAATAAATAAAATAAAATTCAGAATAGAGTTCTGCATTCAACTTTTTGACCCAAGACACTGTTAAAAAGCACAGAATTTCGTTTGAAACTTATAAATTCCCTGATTTTAACAAAAATAAAAAGATATTTCAATTGTTTACCTCTTAAAAAAGCGTAATGATCATCAAAAATTCGAAAAATCGGAATCCCATATCGGATGCAAAGAGATCGCAATTCTCAAAGTGAAGGCATCAAAAGTATAAAAACGCCTTGTAAAAGAAATATTTTTGATAAAATTATTTTAAAATTGCATTTTAGAGTCCTATGATAACCATTTCATTAATATCTGTGGACACAGTTGACCAAAAAAATAAAATAAAACAAACCATCTCAGCATTTTCATTTTTGACTCATAACAGAAAATGGAATTTTGCTTTAAAAACTTGAAATGAGAGTTCTAACAGAATAAAGAGACTTTTCATTTATTTGACTCCTAATAAAGCGAAGTTAGCTTGAAAAAAGAATAAAATATGATTCTCATATCGGTTGTTAAAAGATTGCATATTTCAAAATGTAGACATCTAAAGAAAAAAAAACGGTAATTGAAAGAGTTTATTTAAAGTTAATCATCCTTGTTAGCATCGAAAAATCAAAACCCATATAATTTTCTCCCAAAATAACAATAATTAAACATGGCACCGCACCGTAAAAACGCAAATATTGACAAGCTGGAAAAATGATGAGAATATTTTCTAATCAAATCATTATAAAAGTTCAACGCCAGACGCTAAGTGGTGATAATTTTGAATTTGGTAACGCTATCTGAAGTGATCATATTTTTTCCTCACCCTTACTATCCCTTTGCAGTTCTAAGTTCATTTCGCAGATACATATTATTGTTTGTTAAATCATGAGCGGAGAAAAGTGCTTACCAATGCCTTTTCAGAAAAGTTTACAACACCGCTGCTAATTAGCTGTGATAAAACAAACAACCATTATAAACTACACCACCAGCTCAGTTATTCCATCTGGAGCTTTAGGACGGTAAATTACTACAAAACAACCACTATATTTATTTGGCAGTAGCAATTATTTATCGCTTGCAGGAGAATGGCAAGAGTGCCGTTTTTTTTTTTTTCAAAATTAGCCGATTTTGTATAAGCTGATCCCTCTGATATTTATTTATTTGGTATTTATTCTGATATTTATTTTATTGATTATATTTATTTGGCAGTAGCAATTATTTATCGCTTGCAGGAGAATCGCAAGAGTGCCGATTTTTTTTTTCTTCAAAATTAGCAGATTTTGTATAAGCTGATCCCTCTAATTTGACTTAAAAAAAGGTTCCAAAAATTATTGGTTTATACACAGAAATATGCGTTATTTTGCTTTCAGATTTGCTCTTCCAATAAACAATTTGTGACAGATCCGATCTTGTTTATCAGAATTTTGTGAAGGGTCCGTTTTGTTTGATCCGGATTTTGTGAAAGGTCCGTTTTGTTTGATCGGGATTTTGTGAAAGGTCTGTTTTGGTTGATCGGATTTTTGTGAAGGGTCCGTTGACGGACTCAAATATCCTCTGGCCAGACCCCTGTTATATTACCTTTTTTTTATGTTTAAAAATTCTTTGTATTTAATAAATTAAGTAATAAGTGGCAAAATATTGTTATAAAGTTGTCGTTTCTGTACACTAGATCTTTTCTTAATGATAAACTAAATTAACAACCAACAATTCAGATCTCAAAAAAGAACATCACTGCAAATATTACCCAGAATTTTGTTTCATAAGAGATTGCATGTGTAGTTATAAGTCTGAGATGGTCTATCCAGGGCTGTCTGGTTTTTTCCACTGTGAATAATTTATACTGGACAAAATTATCTTTTTTTTCAGTAGGTTTATTTAAATTTTTAACTTAAAAATACTGAACTTAACAATACTAAATAAATATGTTGATTTTTTCATTTCTGGAGCATTTTTGGAATCTAAATAGCACACATATGTTAGTGTCAGGGCTGGATTTGGAAGTGTGGAGGCCCCGGGACAACGAAGGAGTGGAGGCCCACCCCCCTTCTGATATGTCGGTAACAGTTTTACTTTTGTGCAAGCATTCTTTGTAAAAATACACACACACACACACACACACAAAAGTCTGGGTGAAAAAACGTAAAATTTGCTGACCCGTGTGAAAGTTAGGATATTTTGTAAAAATTTTATTGTGGGGGTCCCTTCGTTGTGGAGGCCCCGGGGCAGTAGCCCCGCCTGCCCTTCCTTAAACCCTGCCCTGGTTTGTGTATGCACAATTATATGTGAAACTTTAAGGGAAATGAGAGAAACAAAAAAGAGCTTTTTTTATGCTAAGATCTTTCTTTTTTTTAAAATGAATTTTCAATATTAAGTTAAAATGCATTAAAAACTATTTATAAAACACGTGCATTTGCTGTAAATATTATTATCTTCAATCTGTCGCTCATATAGCAGTTCCATTTCTAATTAATGTATTTATTAAAAAAAGCATAAAGTTTTTGAGTTTTTTATCAAAAGTCATAAAATGAATTAAAAAGTTAGTATTGAGAAAGAAAATGTTATAGTGTGACTCTGATAAGTTGAAGCTTGACCTTGACATTGATTACGTATTTTTGGATAGTTCAGTGAAAGAGAAACGTGTTGTTACTGCGAGGATTGGAGTTGGAATACTTTTGCAAAACTTCTACAAAAACAACCTAAATGAACTTGGTGTGAATCACCTTTCCCTATTAATCCAAAAAAAGAATGAACATTATCAAAGTCAAGCTTCAGCTTATGAGAGTAACATTATACATTGAGATGAAACCTGAACTTGTTATGACATTTATGAAAATTTGAAGCTGAGCTCTTTTGTTTTGGTTCAAGTTTTAATTTAATATATATATATATATATATATATATATACTTTCACTTTTGGTTTAGTACCTAAGTGAACTTTCTTGTGGTATCCAAGGCTATTTCAAAGTAAATAAAGATTTAAAGCAAAATAATAAATCTGTTTTTTTTTTTAAATCAGACAAATGTTTTAATTAAAAAATGCAATGATACAGACATTCACTATTTTTACATTAAATTGCATTATTATTCGTAAAAACTGAGACTTTGTTTTTAATCAATAAATTTATGAATGTTATTTATTCTCAAATATTTATACCACAAGAAATAAATCCTTTCTTTTTCTAGAAATATGCAATAATATTGTAATGCAACTTTGTTCAGCTGCTTCATTTTGTTCCATTTGATTACTTCTACAGTAGAAAATTTGTTATTAACATTTTCTTGGTATATTTATTAGATTATGATTGAAACAACCATTTTAATT
Organism: Uloborus diversus; assembly: GCF_026930045.1. Taxonomy (NCBI): domain Eukaryota; kingdom Metazoa; phylum Arthropoda; class Arachnida; order Araneae; family Uloboridae; genus Uloborus; species Uloborus diversus. The sequence goes on from NC_072735.1 coordinate 114,521,756, forward strand.
TAACTATGAATAATTAAAAAATATTTTACTAATGATAAATATTACAATAAAATTCTAATTTAATTGAACCATGTAATCATTCAATTATATTTCTATTGCATTATAAAACCATTGTCATGTGTAAAGCATAAAGAATATCTGGGTTTTCATTTTGTCCAGTTTCGTTCCTTTTGTCCAACTTTGTCCAGCATAGGGTTGGAAAATATCATGATATTTTAGATGCATGTTCGATATTTTCAATCAGCACCAACTAAAGTCTTTGAAATAGTAAATGCATTCTCAAATCACTCTTCATTTTCTTATAGTATTACAATATGTAGACTTAAAATTAGCGTTTCTTTCATTATTTATATATCGAATATTCAGTGCTAGCTCTAGTAGTTCGACCTCCCTAGGCGATATTAACAAGTGCTCCCCCCAATTGAATAATATAAAAGAATATTTTAATAAAATAGAAATAATAGTAAAGCATTAACAATTAAAGGGAGTTTCTAGTTACATTCCAACCTGGGTTTTGCACATCCAAGCACTGGTACACACTTTAAATTATATTTTTTATTAACAAAACAGTTGCAAGTGCATCTTATGGTGTAGAAATAGATACTATAGACCCTTGTTTTACGCGGGAGTTACGTTCCACGGAAGTGCCGCTTAAGTTGAAACTTCATAAATTGAGACCTAATTGTAGTATTAATATAGGGGTTAGGTTCTGTAGATAAAAGCTGTTTCATTTTAATGATGACTAATTGTATAATAAGTTTAATGTGTACTTATATTGATTTTTATGCACAACATGTATAAAGAAAACATAAACTAATTTCGTGTTTGGGGGGGGGGGGCTATAAAGAGGAGCTGGCAGTGATAGTCTTTTGTCAGTCTTTAAGAATTTTTCTCTGTAATTCTTTGCAGAGCATTAACGTATCCATGATCACTTGCGTCATTTCCATGATAGAATCTTCCTTCACTAACAGATCAGAAAGATCATTTCTATTGTCCAGGAATGGCTCAAAATTTTCAATGTGAATATTTTTGGTTGTGTGTCACTGATGTCTGTTTCCTCGTTGGTTTTGGACTCCTTTGTCACTTCTAAAAGCTCTTCTTCCATTGAGTTCTGAACTGTGAGTTAAATAACTTACTTCTCGAAAGAACTTTGGAACCAACTGCATAAAATGTCTCCAGTGCCCCAAGCTTGATCATTAGCACGCCAAAATGCAGTTTATTAAGTAATCGTCTATCTTTAGAGGGGAAAATTTTGTCTGTTTGTATTGCTGCATCCGCGTAAAATAAAATAAAGGTGTCAAATCTTGAACTGCGTATAATCGAAACCGCGTAAAACGAGGGTCTACTGTATTAATATTTTTAAATGATTCTTAAATTGCACAATTTGCCACCTCTAAAAGTAAATTGAATTTCTAGTTTAATTTTGAACTGTGTTTTGCATATACAAGCAGCGGTACACAGTCTTAATTATTATTATCATTAATATTTTTTTTCTAGCATTGAAGCTGCGAATCCTCTGGCGCTGATACAGATATTCATACTCTTAAAAAAATTTCAATTTCGAAATTTGCCGCCCTGGGCGGCTGCATTGGTTACCTACCCCAAGAGCCAGATCTGCTAATATTTCATTTTACATTTTTATCAATTTTAATGGAGTTAATTTAGAATTAGTTTTTATACTCATTATTCTTCTGTTAGCTACTTTTACACGGTTATATAATTCAGAAATAAAAAATATGCATCGGTTGGTGCATTGTCATAAGACACTTTTTTTTTCCGGCCCTTTTCCTTTTTAATGTTTAATGAGGCACTTTCAATAAGAATTAAAATTCTTACATTGCTAATAATGTTATGGAAAAAGGAATATTGCTAATAATGTTATGGAATTAAATAAAAAGGAATATTATATCACTATGTTGTATTAATAATGCATTAATATATCATAAAAATGTAGTTACATAACTTTTTGGTTATTTTTAATAGTAAATGAACAATATTACTATGATTAATATAATTTTTATTGAAAATACCATTGTTGAAAAAATAAATATCAAAAATATTGAAATATCATGATATTTTCAAAATTAATATTGGATATATATCATGATATATATCAACTGGTATATCGGCAAACTCTGGTCCTGAACTTTTTACAAAAAAGTGGACATAATACCAATCTTGGGTCTATCATACACCTAACAAATTACTGTGTCATTGCTTTGTAGTAAAGTGAAAGTATTATCAATTAGCATGCAAAAACTTAATTTTAAAAATTTAAATTTTGACCCATTTTTGCACTTTTTGTATTAATGCAACTCATCTTTTGACTTTCATACCCAAAAAGCAAAATGAAAAGATTTAATTCTAAATTATTATGGTTTAGGTATGCTACTGGAGCAGATGTTACCGGACATTCTGTTCTTATTCATGACTATTACAGTCGAGAGACTACTAATCCAGTTCATCTTACGGTAGACACATCTTTATCTGAGGGTAGTGTTACATGGAAAGCATTTATGAGGTAAGATTAGTGGACACTTATTGTATATCTTTTGGAAGAAATTCTTGAAAATTCATTATTTTGAATGGCTTGTGTCAAAACAGTTATAGTAAAAGTTTTTCAAAGAAAAAGATATTTAAAATTTCAGAGGGTTGAATTTTAGGAATGAAACTGTGCTCTTTTCTAATTCTAATTAGATTCTGCATCAATTGGTCATTGCTTTTTTACTCACGAGCAATATTTTAAACTAGCTGCGTGCCCGGCGTTGCACGGGCTACCTGAAAAATGTAAGAGCAGTCCAGTTGATGCTTTTGTAGTACACTGACACTAGTTTCTAACGCGTTAAGGAATAAATAAATGCGCGTAAAGCAAGGTTTGCAAAACACCAGTAAAACATATTTTTGGCAAAACACCTCATCAACGTTAATAATCGTTATCAATGATACAAGTTATGAGTACATTTTCAGTCAGCACAAAAGGGGAAAATATATGCATTATCAACTATAATCCTTACTCACGTTAAACTGAATTACATCTGATAGTCTATATCGGAAATATTTATGCACAATAACAATCCGCTTTTTACATAAAATAGTCTACTACCCGGCGTTGCCCGGGTGTTTATTAATGCAACATACCACTCAGATAAATATTTGGATGGATTCTATCCACATGGTCGTACAAGAATTACATCAATCCGTTTTCCAGGTACAAACCCTCAAAGAACTCAAATAACTTGTAAATCACTCATTTACTTTACGACGTGCACGGTCCTCCTCTAAAATGAAAGTTATGTCATGTGACGCGTATTTAACAATCAGGCTTAAACAAAAAAAAAAAAAAAAAAAGCAGCAAAATTTTGCTGCAGATTACGGCAAAATAATCGAAAAGTAAACAACTTAAACACCCTGATTACAGGAAAAGCCTTAAAACAAAAGCCTAATTTTATTTCTTTATATTCGAGAAAAAGAAATGGCAACAGATCTTTCATCTCAATGATTTTCTTCACGCTGTAAATTTTAATAAAAGCGTTCATCCGGAAAGTTGAGTTGAAGCACTGAATAATAATTTGAATGGAGGAAAGCCTTCGAAAAATAGTGATTTGATTTTGAGATCTAAGAGTCATAATTAAAAGTTTTTAATTGATATCTCCGCTAATTATTATCGGAGAATTATGTTAAATAGCCAAACATGAAGACGGGAGGATTACGAATCCATCGATACCTGGTTCGATGGTCAGTTCACTGTCGTTCGGGAGAAGAAGCTTGGACATAGATAGATAGATAGATAGATAGATACTCAGATTTTATATGTATAAGATTATGAATAACAACATTTCAAAAGGGCTAGAGAATGAAGTGTAAAGGAGGCGACTGATTAGTCTTCACAATCAAGACTTAATTCACACAAGAGTTCACACAGCTCTTGCACTTATGAAAATTTTCATATTGCATAGAAGTTTGGCTATTTACTTGCGAAGGTAAGTATTGAAGTCCATAGGGATCCTGCTTTTTTTTTTTCTTTTTTTGTAGGAGTTCAGCTTTGATCATAATACAACCAAGGTTATATTCTGCCATGCTAAGTGCAGAAGTCGTATCTGCAGCCGAGTTTAAAATGAGAAATTGTCGTTCAAGTTTTGCACGCCTCCATGTATTTGATTCAGATGCAGCTTTTTCAGAATTTTTTAAAAAATATTTCCTTTTAACAAATGACCATATAACAATGTATTCAGGTGAAATATGTGGCAATGAGCCACTTGGTGACCACAACTCAATTTTGATAAAAAGTGCAGATGCTACTTTGTGCTTAGCTCAATGGTATTGGAGATGAGATGTGAAATAGCTAATGTTTCTAAAACTGCTATTTATCCTTTTTCTGATCTTGATGTGGCATTAGAAAAAAAAAAATCCTTCGGTGACAAATAGTGGAGCAAATTTTAAGTCTTTTACATGTAAAATTGAAGACATAACTTGTGAGCTTTGTTGTGAAGCCAAAGATGAAAACTCACGTGATGGCAAAGGTGGAATTTCAGCGTAGTGCTTTTAAAGTAGTGTTTTTTTTTATATTCCAAAGTACTTTTATTATTCAAAAATATCTGTTGAAATATTAACACACTTTATCTTTTTAATAAGATTTTATAAGTAGTTGAAAAGTGAAGCAGTGCATCACAAATTGCTTGCTTAGTATGACAACAGCAACAGAAGTAGTAAATTAACGAGATGTTAGCATTTTATATTTAATTAATTTGAAAAAGGATTTTATCATATACTTAAGTGTGATACATCTTTTTATCACATTCAAAGCATTTCATTCAATTTTGTAAATTTTTGGGACCCCATTTTTTGTTAAAGAACCCAGATTTACTAGAATTTCTATGGTAATCTAGGTTGAATAAGATGCTGCTGCAATCCAGATGTTTAATATTTATATTTAATGTAATTATTTTATTACCTTTCATATATTTTATTTATTTATTGAAATTGACACTTGGAGTTTTTATTTGAAAGTCTATAAACTTATCTATACAGGGTTCGTACGGGTCATGGAAATCCTGGAAAGTCATGGGAAAAAATAAGCGAATTTCAGACCTGGAAAAGTCATGGAAAATTGAAATTTTCATTGAAAGTCATGGAAATTTATTTCAAGTCATGGAAAAATGTCCTGGACAAAGAGAAAGGAACAGTAACTAAAGGAGCATTAGAAATCTTGAGTTATTTAACAGTATAGCACATAAAAGCTATTAAAAGTGGCAAATTGAACGATCCAAAAATTAAATCTGAATTGTTAAATCTCATTGCATCCACTTTTTTCGCAACCACTTGCCTTTTTTTGCGAGGTGATTTTACTGCTTGGACATCATTTAAAAAGCAGCTCAATTGCATCCGAGTTTGATTCCACACTCGTAAGAACTTGATTATTAAATGTATCAGAGTTTATCTTAATTTGTTGAAGGTTTTAGAAGATAAAGATCTTTAGTCAGACGAAAGAATACAGAAAAAAAGGGATTCTTATACTGTAAAACATTAGAGCCCAACATACGACCCGCAAAACTAATTCATGCAACCCACTGCTATACGTTCAATGTCAAGAATCAAACATTTTGGAATTTCTGAACCTATCAATTTATATGCATTTGAAAATGTGCAAATAAGTAAACAAGTATACTTTTGAATTGGAAGATTGATTCATTACTGAATGGTTCTATCAAAAAAGATCTGGTTTAGAAACATAAAAAACTAAACTATGTGGCTTTACTTTAAAGAACCAAAATACTGTCAAGTTACGTGGATGATTAAATGCACTGTTGACACTAAAAGGCAACTTTTGAAGCAAATTTATTGAAACGTTGTGATGACTCGCTTTCAACCTTTGTCCCATTCAATATCATTCTGCCTGTTTATAAAACAAATATCAGACACTTAAGCATCATCATATTCGTTTCACTGCATTTTTACTTTACTTAAATTTATATGATGAAGACAAATAAGAATACTTTAGTTTTTTAAGTGTACATTTACATTTTGTCCATTACGAGTAAGTGCTTCAATGAGTCTGTGGCATTATGCAGAAGTTTTGCTAATACTCATTTCCAAAAATTAGCAAGTTTGAGATTAAATAGTGTGTAACGAGATCATGAAAATTTTTATTGAAGTCATGAAAAAGTCTTGGAAAAGTCATGGAATTTTTTCATCCGAATGGAGTACGAATCCTGTCTATAACCATAGGTCATCAAGATGTGATAAGTTTAAATTTTAATTCTAACGCTGCTTATTACCACAAATGAGGCAGTGAGAAGCAAAGAGATGTAAGTACCAACATTGAACATTGAGAGATAATCAATACAAATTTGTAGGAGAACCTCTCTTCTATTTTTTGGTAAAAATGGTACTAGTAGCTCTAGTGACTGCTGATATACAGCATGATTTTGAAAAAAAAATTCAATAGCCTACCTAGGATTTTAACTTTAATTGTGTTTTACTCTAAACTTTAAAAAGTCAACTTACATCCCTTTGCTTTTAACTGCCTCAAATAACATTGACAAAAATGTTTAAATTTCTGAGTTTGAAATGCTCTCATTTTTTAAATGCCAAAAGCTTGACATTGTATTCTGTTGATATTTTTCTACTATTCAAAGTATTTAGCTTACTTACATCTCAGTAGTCAAAGAATGACATTACATTCATTGAGTCACTTTTTGAAACAGATGCTAATTTGTCATCGTTTGCTTATAATAAACTAAAATATGCTCTAAATCATTTTATGTTCAGTACTTACTCTTGTTTAAAATTAATGTATATGTATAATAATGCCTATATTGTAACACTATTTGAATGTTATTTTCAGTATTAATTTTGGAGTCCCAGGAAAAAATAGTGGTACTATGTTTACTCCTTGCAAAGTAGAGGTTGTAGGCTATGAGCCTGAACTCGTTGGAAGTATGTTTTATTGTATTTAAAAATAATATATATTCAATCTGATTTATATCCAAGCTTTGTACAGCTTTTTTTTTCAATTGTTAAAAAAACCTTTTTACCAAAATTTTTACAGTGAAAATTGCACAACAAACTAAGCACAACAAGCAAAGAAGTGTGGAAATATTACCAGATTTGGATCTCATCAGCAATGCTGTTCATGAAATGTTAGAAATGTCTGACGTAGTGATTGCTTATGTTGATGATGTTTTAGTGAGTATCAATGTGTTTGCATCTTTAAAATATCCTCTTGTATACTTCAATGAAATACTGTGGAACCCCGATTTTATATTTTCCTTTAGACCAGGGATAAAAAGCTCCAACCATATTTTGACGTATACTATCTTAGATAAGCTTATTTTGTGTTTAAATTCGATAAATAATAAAGGATTAAAAAAATTTTTTTTTGGAACCATATCAACAATGAACGTAATAGAATTTCACAGAAAATTCTTGTGTTTGAAATTTCAGTCTTTTTGCATCTCATAAATATTCAAATATTTTTATCGGATGGGGGGGGGGTATTTTTACATATGCCACCTTAGATTAGCATTTTTATGTTTAATTTAGTAAAATATAAATATACAGTATAGCTTCAATTTAACGATACCCAATTTAACAATTTCCTCAATTTAATGATACATTTTACTGGTTGGGACTCGACTGCATCGAATATCTATGCTCCTCGATTCAACAATGTCCTGGATTTAATGATTACTTTTTCCAGTCCCTTGGCAACCGTTAAATCAGGGTTACACTGTATTTATTTTTTGGAAAGCATCCCAACATTGAACTTGGTTCATGAAGATTTGCTTCCCTTCTTTCAATTTTCAATCGTTTTGCATCTTGGAATATTTTTATATTTTTTGCAATTGAAAGTTATTTTGACAATTGGAAGAGCTACATCAGATTAGCTTGTTTCATTTTTTATTTAATAATTTGAAAAATAATTTTTATTTTAAATACTGTTTAAGGCTTTCACGGTCGGCCTCAATATGAGGAGATAACATTTCCGGGCTTATTGGCCGTGGTAATAGCCACGGAGCCACCCAAGCCAGGAATCAGTTTCACCAAACTCAAACCACTGATGATGGCTGCAGCAAAGCAAGCCGAAACATCTGGAATTTCTACTCCAATTAGATCACGGCCAATAAGCCCGGAAATGTTATCTCCTCATAATTTTTATTTTGTTTGAAAACTTATTTAGTTTTGTATTAATTTTTACTTTTATTTGCTTATTTTGGTTGATAATGTTTTTTTTGGAAAAATATTAAATTTGAACAATTGAGCTCATAACATTTTAACATAGCATTTGTATTTGAAACATAAAGTTGAATTATATTATTTTGTAAAGTTGAATTTATATATGTATATTTATTGTCATGATGGCTGGGATATTTTGTCCCCCCCCCCATAAAAGTTCAAAACACTCATGGCCCTGCAATTATGTTTTATTTGTGGTTTTTAATCTAAGATTGTTAATTCTTGAAAATTTTCTTTAAATATGAAAATTGCGAAACTAAGCCTCATGTGATCATCTTCTCTTTATGACTAAGATGAATTTAATGATTTTTTTTTCAACACTTTATTAGGCAAATAGAAAACCTGCTGATAATACAGTTGGGCGCACATTGATGGACATTGTCCAGAGTGTACCTCAGATGACACCTGAAGAATTTCAAGATATGTTAAATTCAAATATGAAGGTAAATTTTCTTTGATTCTGTTTTTATTTTAAGTAAAAAGTGTCATTGAATAAGTTGAATTCACTTCATCATTATTTTGCTACAATTATATTGATTGGTAAAAATTCAAAAGTGATGTATGTGATGTTTGCTATATTCCTGCAATGTGATTTTATTTATGTGCAAAATTTTTTTATCTGTACTGTCTGTTTTTGTCTGAAAATTATTGCAAATGTAACAAAATAGTTCATGATAATATGCATACTTATGTATCTATATATATCATATTTTCGGGAATAAGCGCCGCATCTTCCATAAGCACGCACCCAACATTAAACAACTTAAAACCACAAGCAGCAGTAAAGAAAGCTGGGTTAAATGTAAACATAAAACCCATTGTTACAAAAAATTAATCTAAATTCTGAAATTTTGAATTCAAATTATGTTTTTTGCAATCACGAGTTGCGACAGGATCCTACTCATTGGAGTTATTGTTTCTAGAAATAGCTCCTGTCCCTCCTACAAGCGTGCCCCTCCTCTTGGGCGGTTACGTATGTGTAGGCTTGTGTGTGTGCGTAGACCTGTGTGTATGCACATTAGCGTGTGTGTATGTGTGTGAGTATGTGTGTGAGTATGTATGTGTGAGTGTATGAGTGTGCATGTGTGTAGGACATGGACGCCACCGACCAGGAGAATCGGATTGCTCAGGACCGGAGGAGTCGCGCCTGCAAGGGACGGTGGCATTGAAAAAGGAACCAAACATCAAGGAGGGTCAAGTCGAAATAATCAGCAATCGTGATTGCTCAAAAAAATTTTTTTTTATCAAAAATGAAAATTCCAACATGTATTAAATACGAGGTAATATGAATGAATTTTTTTAATGATACCGAAAACGGCATTTTCAAAACATTAAGCAGTTTGCATCAAGACAGGCCCATAATCAGTTATTTTACTATGGTTCCTAGCAACTTAAAAATTGTGTTTGCATGCATTATAAAAAAAAACCTTGTGAAGTTTTTTTCATTTTGAATATTTTATCTCTGTACAGAGTCAAGCATGCTTAATAGAATTTAACTAATTTTCCACGAAAAATTATTCTAATAGGCGGGATGTTCCAATATCTGGGGTCAAAATGGCAAATTACAATGCTTGGTACTTGGAAAATGTATTACATTAAGCGGGATATTCTTTCAACCAATATTCTATAAGCAGGTTTGACTGTATACAGTAAACTCCTGATTATCCGCGAGTCATTTAACAATCAGGAACATGTATTTTCGTACTGTATACAGTAAACTCCTGATTATCTGCCAGTCATTTAACAATCAGGAACATGTATTTTCTTAGCAAAAAGGAAACAGGCTGTTTTTTTTTTCTTCTTTTTTTGTCAAAAAATTGTAAATTTAAACTTGGTTGTTTTGTTTCATTTATTTATTTGCTTATTTATTATTTCGTGTTATTCATTGTACATACACTTGTTCTTTATTGATGTTAAGTTCTGTTTGGTAAAAATACAAAACATTTTTACTGTACCGTTTTTATTCACTGTGTGTAAGAAGCATTATGCATCAATACAGCTAAGTTTTTGAGGAACAAGTTTTTCTCTTATTTTTAGCCTTTTTGTGACTTATTCGCGTTTTTTATTATCCGTAGCATTTGTGCCACTCAATTCTGCTGATGATTGGGAGTTTACTGTATTAAAAAAATGTAACATCAAAGAAATTGTGAAATTCTTTCAGTGGCGGGCCTGCATCCAGGAGACCCCATAGCACTTACTGCCTTGATATATTGTACAGAATTACTTCGAGCTCTGAAAGTTTGCACCTGGGTTTTTTTTATCTAAAATTTCAAATTAGTTTTTTTGTAATTACATTTGAGTCCCAAAACTCCGAAGTATTTGGGGCTCACTCCACCTCAGATTACTGAAAACTCGGGTTATCTGAAAAATTCTTTGGACTACATTACGACATGCATTGCTTTACTTCCTTACGTTATGAAAAGAAAATATTGTCTCGTTAACCCATTTCTTGTCCCGGCCGATTCAGGCTCGTCGCAAGAAAATGATTCCTAAATGCCTTCGATGAACCTGTGTCGTCACGGCATTTCTAGCAGTTTTTGCTTCGGCCGAATTTGTGTTGGCTATCATTCTAGGGGCAGAACCTTGTTATTGCGCTTCTCTGTTGGGTTCTGGTGCTTTTAGGGGAGCGGCAATCAAGCTCTTTTCCTTAGACAAAAGGGATGTAACTTATAGTAATTCACGAAACTTGTTGTAATTTATTTTATTTTACTAAGATATTAACCTTTCAACTACTTTTGGATGGGACACATATAATGCTTCCAATAATCAGGCGTTATATTTTTATCTTTCCGTGGAAGCTTTGTTTCTTAGCATTCTGGCATTTGAACTCCTGATAAACAAGTGTGAAAATATTTCCTTACACATTTGCCAATATTTCTATGCGTGAATAAAGCAAATAAACAGAAATATATTTTTCTGGTTATCAAAAATCCACCTTCTTACCCAAGCATCCTTCACTAAATTGTTCATAATCCTCAAATTTTATAATATATTTTACACAATATTATTTTATTTAATTATCTTACATATCTTAATTTTGTATGAGTATGTTTTGTTTTTTAAAAATTATAATGTGTTTGCTACGCTTTTTATTTATTCGTATACTATTATTATTTTTTATTATTTATTTATTTTTAAATCATGATATTTTCAAACGTAAATTATAACTTTTTATATTCGCGGCACCCTTTGATAGATTTTTAGTGATACGGTTTTGAATATTTTTAATTTCACAAACAAAAATTATGAGGACCGCATTGATTATACGTAAAAGTTGACCATGTAAAACATAAAATAGATACGATGATACAAATGAAATGATAATATCTTGAGTTCTTTTGTTGTATGCTTTACTCATACGAAACGAAACATTCCTTTTCTCCCATTCTTTTTCAGGTTTTATTTATTGTCTTAAAATAGCTCCAATGTGTTTTAATTGCACCTTCGTTTATGAGGTTTTAAAAATAAAAATTAAATATTTGGTTTCTTTTCAATAATCAAATTGCCATAATTAGTAAATAATCTTATGAAACTAAATAAAATTTATCCAAGTATGTTTAAAAAAAAAGATAAAAAAAACCCGACTCGATTTTGAGCAAGATTTCCTTTTTTTTCTTCTGAAGACATGTTCCGGCATATAAGCATAAAAGCTTGCTTTGAAATTCCTTTCTGATCTAAACTGTTTTGTTGTAAGAAAATGATGTGGAAGGGTTGACCATAAAACACTAAAACCTTCTGACCATCCTTTGAATGAAACTAACTTGCTCGAATGTTTGCGAAAAGCAAACAACTCCTTAGGGAATATGGACCTACCAGTCAGTCTAGTCTTTTTTTTTTTTTCCTAATTTTTCTCAATAATCTCTTTTTTTTTCAAACCTCAGTTGTGCATATTTCGATCAAGTTTTTTTTTGTCTTCAGGTGGGGGCGGTATTGTGATCTAATTATTAACTCTTTTCTTATGTTCCATTTTCTACAGCAAGGAAAGGGGAATAAATAGGACTAAGACATTTAACTTCAACAGCAGGTTTACTGATGTAATTTTTAATTAATATGATTGGAGTATTATGTAATATAACTAGTTAAAAAATTCTAATTCACTGCAATAGTCCATTAATTGGGACTTAATGTCTTTTACTTAAATGCTGGCAATTTGACAACTGTTAGTAAAAAGTTTAAAACAATATTTTCTATACTCTTTCATAAGTGAGTTTTCAAATTTTTTTTCATGATCTTTCACAACAAATTCAAGGTTCTTTTGAAAACAAATTTTAAAAAATGCTTCACAGCAGATAGTTTGAACAATAACTGCTTTACAAACACTTGTTGAGTAACTATAATTTTGAATTTTTATTGCTGCTAAATGTGGATTGCTTGAAATTCATGATCTGTTTTCACATATGCTTGTTTACAATTTTTAAACTTAAATATTTATTTTTCAGGATCTACTTATGGTTATTTATTTAGCTCAGCTTACTAAAAGTCAGCTTGCTCTACATGAAAAAATAAGTTTTTTGTAACTTTATTAATTTGAATAAATAATTTTATCAATGTTTGTGTAAGTTTTTAAAGATATTTTTCCCTGAGAATTTCTTTGCATGTTGAATATGTAAAATGCAACAATTTTATATTTTTAAAACTAAAAAACTATCAACTTTGTGACCTCTGTTAAATCTTGGACTTGATAATTTTTCAGAAAATATATTATACATATTCAAGAGAAGCCCTTGCTTCCAGGATTTAAGCTACCTCGGATTATCAAGATTTGAATTACCTGGACTGAACTACACTTTCATTTTAATCTTACATAAATTTTTCAGTCTTTTTTTTTTAAAAAATAATTTAAAATATCAGATACACAGGGCCGGATTTGGAAGTGTGGAGGCCTCGGGGCAACGAAGGAGTGGAGGCCCCTAATCAGGGTTCAAAAAGATTATCATATTTTCAAAAATATCCGATACTTTGATATATATATCCGAATATTTTGATATATATGTATATATCCGATATTTTCGATTTTTTTTGACCTGTGAAAGTTAGGATATTTTGTAAAAATTTTACTTTGGGGACCCCTTTGTTGTGGAGGCCCAGGAGCAGTAGCCCCGCCTGCCCTCCCCTAAATCCGGCCCTGCAGATATATCAATGTCTCTCCTCTGAAATCGCTAAACAGAAATTCTAAATCCAAGGCAAGAACAGCATAGATCTTAAAGGAGAAACATTTATTTTATTTAAAAAGCTAACTAAAACTCCCATTAAGTTCAAGTAGGTCAATATCAAGGTAACAGAATGGTCACTTCCTTAAATGCAAGCTGTTAACGATTTTGGTCTTTACATGAGAATTGGAAAGCCACAAAAGGAAATCCAGTGGGGCACGATTTCTACCCTTGTCATGTAAATTACCATTTTCCCTTAGAAATCAAATTATTGATAGAGATTGGTAATTTCCGGCAAGCAGTTTAATTTTTAGCTTGTAGCAAAGAGCAGTAGGGGAATGTAGGGCAAAGTGAATTTTTTTAAGAAAACTTACTTTTTTCAAAATGAACAAATTAGAAATTTGGCCTGAATATTACGGTATAGAACACTATATTTAACAATAAAACTTGCATTGAAACATTATTTTTATTTTTGGCACTAAATTTGTACCTCTAAAAAAAGGTGGAATTTTTTCACTTATTTTCATGGGCAAAGTGAAAAATATGATATTTACTGCACGGATTATGAGTAGGTCTCAATTAATATTTAAAATATTATTAACAAGAACTTTATCATTTAATAATAATAAAAATTACTAACTTACATCAAAATATTACAATATGAGTGTTATTTTTTGAAAATTGCTTGTATTATATTCTTTTATTTTCAGAGGTAATTTTTTCTTCACTGGAATATACTACATGTGTTACTACTAGGGCTCGACCGATGGCATTTTTTGGCCGATGCCGATTGTTGGCCGATTGTTCAAGGATGGCCGATGGCCGATAGTTTTCCTCCAAATGGCTGATTGCCGATGGCCAATGCCTTTGGCCGATGGCAAAAAAGCAAATAAATAAATCAGAAATAAATTGATAAAATTATCAGGGATTTAAAGAATCTTTGATTCATTTCACTTTACTTCCTTTCTACGAATAAGGAATTGTAATCACAAAAAAAAAAAAATCAGATTTTGACCTAAATTTCTATTTTACGATCACCCAATTTAAACTTCATAAGATTTTTCGGCACATTTGTACATGCATATGTACCTAAGAACATATAGATGATCGAAATATCCATTTTGAACGTCTCCTCAGTTAATTATCGCAAATTCTCTTGTGATCTCTTCATGCGCGTAAACTTGCGTCACTCAAAAACGTTATGAAATAGTAAGTTGAAAACTCATACGTACTTAGTATGATCTAAAAGTTCAAGCACAAGTTGTATAAAACCTTACCCTGAATAGTTCACATTACCGAAGCACATCTATCTGCAAAATAGTCACCTCGAACGACTATGCACTTCTGCCAACGTTCGTATAGCTTTTAGAAGCACTCCTGAAAAACATTTTTCGCAACCTCCTGTAAGGCCTCTTGTGCTGCTGCTTTAACTTCATCGTGGGAAAGAAGGCGACTTTCATGTTGAGGATGCACGAGTCGATTGGTCAATACTCTGATATGACAAACAAATAACATAACGTTTCGCCGAACTTAGCTTCGTGTGACTTTTACCTGTTCCCAGCAAAAAAAAAACATTTGCATGGACGCCGCTTTCTTCCGTCAGAAGAAGATAAAGCTGCATTATAGGAGGCTCATCGAAAAATAGCTTCCAGGAGTGTTTCCAAAAGTTATATGAACACTGGCAGAAGTACATAGTCCCTCAAGGTAACCCTTTGAAGGTGGATGTGCTTCGGTAATGTGAACTATTCTGGGTAAGGTTTTATGCAGCTTCTCCCCGAGCTTTTGGATCGTACTACGTACAATCTTTATAGGGTGTAGCTATGCTTCTCCTTTTTTTGACTGCTGTATGATGAAAGAGAAAGAACAACAGCCAAAAAAAAAAAAAAGAAAAGAAAGGAAGGAAGAAAAACAAAGAGGTTGTTTAATAACCAATTGATTTGTTTGTTTTTTAATTGAATATTTACTAAGATTTCAGTAATATCGTACTAATGTATGGATTTAGGTACATTAAACATAGTTAAAAAACATTAAATTATGTTGATTAATCATTAAAAAAAATAAGAATAAAACTATGAAACCGTCAACAAATTACGCAATTAGAGTGGAAAGATTGCACGTAGACATTTTTTACTCATCAAATTAAACAAAAAATGTAACAGATAAATTACAATATTAAATCATAATGGGAATATTTTTATACTTATTTAAAATTCATGAATAGAAAAGTTTGCATTTTTCATAAAAGCTATAACAGTGACATAAATTTTGCTGAAAAAAATAGCCATGAAGAGAGCGATGTTTTTAAAACGCAGCTACAATAAACAAACTCAATATTTACACCAAGTTAATAACTGAATACATATACTACTTAATCTGATGTTTGCACACATAATATTGAACAATTTGATTGTTTAAACTTTTATGAAGCTTTACAAATAAGTTCAAATTAAACTTTTCAATTTAACAATAATTTTCTGAAATTAAAAAAATTGCATAATAGAAAATCCTTGAAACTTTTCTATTAAAAACGAAAAAAATTTATCCATTGATTTTATATAAATACAGAAAAATAGTTACTGACAACAAAAAAAAAATCGATCGCTATTAATGATGAAAAGATGGCGCATTACGAAATATAGGTGAAACAAGTATGAGAAATATGCAAAATGACATTTCTTGACCAAAATAAATAATTGCTAAATATTTAAGAAATTCTTGAAACCTCGAGAGAGGGTTAAGGGGGGTCACTCTCTGATTTTGGAGTAATTCACACTTCGGCCCCAACCTTGACTTAAATTTTTTAGTAAAGAACCGCTAAAACCAACGCCTCGGAAGAGTTTCTGAATCTATTTCAGCACTTCCGAAGAAAAAATTCAAAAGTCCCTTCGATTTCCGAATTATGTCACCATTCAAAACGTTTTTAATCAATTTCTTACATTAATGCTCTAAATTCTTTCTAAACAATAGATAAAGTTTGAAAGAAAAATCTCTAATTATATGAATGGTGTTACTTTTAAACGACTCAGAAGTACAACTAGAGTTTAATTTCAGATATTGAGGGAGTAGGAGGAGGAGCACGCAAGTGTTCTCGGAAATTCAAAAAATAGTCGTAAAAAATAGATTTCAAAATAATCATAAACATTGAGCGGAAAAACCCTTTCAAAATTTGCACCCGAGTTAGTTTTGACGTGCAGTGGCGGATTTAAAATATAGCAAATGTTGCAATTGCGCGAGAGGACCC
The DNA here is from genome assembly GCF_026930045.1 of Uloborus diversus. Taxonomy (NCBI): domain Eukaryota; kingdom Metazoa; phylum Arthropoda; class Arachnida; order Araneae; family Uloboridae; genus Uloborus; species Uloborus diversus. The sequence goes on from NC_072735.1 coordinate 114,538,382, forward strand.
ATAACCATAGGGGCACCGTAGGAGTTACAAAACTGCTTATGATAAATGTTTTACAACTTGTGTGATAGAGAAATAGGGCCCCATAATGTATTTCGACGGGCCTCAAACTTATAACTCCGCCGAAGCGATACAGAAAAGACTGCATTACTGTGATTTATATTACAAATATCGAAAAATTAAAAATTGCCGTCGGCTCAACGGGAATCTAAAAAAATGACACAAAAACCGGTTTTGCCATCTCATTTGTTTCCATGGTCTCCAATTTGGCAATATACCACCAAATGATCGTCAGTCTGAGACGCTATATTAGTTTAGCCACAAAAAATGAGTAAAGAGGCTTTTCAGAATACCCGATCGAAAACAAAAAGGAAAGTGCGCAACTGGGAACGTACGCACAACCCACATGCGGAAATTTATCCTTCTACAGCTTAGCATTTTGGAGTTATGACTTATGAAAGATACATACATCCAGCAGCAAGAAACAACGCAATAATTAACTTGTTTGGTACCTGAATGCAGTATTAAAAATTCTTTCAGGGGTGACTAAAATAGAAATTCATACTGAAATTTAGTAAACAATTTTATATGAAAAAAATAACTCCCTTTACTTCGTAATAAAAAGTAAAACATCAAAGGTCCTTTTTTTCCGAAAACATCGGCCAATTCCATCGGCTTTTCGATGTTTTTTAAGGCCGATGGGCCGATTTTTCCTGCAAGTTAGCATCGGCCGCCGATGCCGATGGCTAAATTGTTGAACCATCGGCGCCGATGCATCGGTCGAGTCCTAGTTACTACATAGTTAAAATATTTCACCATTTCCCTTTGCCCCGCTATTTAATTTTGCCCCACATTCCCCTATATCTCATAAGGACATATTTTCATGCTGTATACATCCTAAGAATTTCATCTCCTTAACTCAGATAGGGTTCTTTCGGAACTCATCATGAAACACTTGAACTTCAGAAAAACTGACATAATACCTGAATTCCCTAAAAAGGATTTGAGCAATACCAGAGGTGCTGAATAACCATGATCCTGGTTAACTCCAAAACCCCTCTTGCGGCTGCACCAGTGGCTCAGACCCTTTTTTTTTCGATAAATGAAAAATGTCGTAAAACAATTTTTCTTAAATCACAGTTCTGACTCACACATACTGTGTAACAACAACAAGGAAATGACAGGAGCCACCAATTTTTTTCATTGCAATAAAAGAACTCACCTTGAGATTTATTTCAAATGTTTAAATTATTGAACAGAACCTCTGCCTCATAATGAAAATTCTATTTAAGTAAAACCATGTTTTTCACCAGAGAAAAATACAAATACAAATACAAATGTGACGACCAGCAACAGGCTCTGGGCCCAGCTAGGCTGGTCCTAGTCAATTAATTAGTCCCCAATGAAGATCAATGGCCCTCTTAAAGCTATCCACTCCCTTGCTCATTACCGCCTCTTCCGGTAAGCTATTCCAAGTGCCCACGACCCTGCTAAAGTAGTAGTTTTTCCTGATTTCCAAGTTAGCCTGAGATTTAAATAGCTTAAAACAATGACCCCTTGTCCTGCTTTCCCCGCAAAAATTTAAACCATTTACATCTTTCATTTTGATAAATTTAAATAACTGAATCATGTCCCCTCTGACTCTCCTTTGCTCCAGGCTATACATGTTAAGCCTATTAAGTCTGGTATCATAATCTAAATCTGAGAGTCCCCTTACTAATTTAGTTACCCTTCTTTGAACCCTTTCCAATACAAAAATATCTTTCTTCAGATAAGGCGACCAAAACTGAACAGCATACTCCAAATGAGGTCTTACTAAACTCCTATATAAAGGCAGAAGAACTTTCTTAGATTTGTTTGAATAGAAATGATAGTCAAGTTCTATTTATTTTTTATTGAAATAAAATTACACTATATAAACTTCAAGTAATTTTTTATTAAATCTATTTGCTTCAGAATTTTCAGACGATTGAAAGATTTCTCCATCAGACACAATTTATGGCAGAAATAAGTATTCCTGTAGATTAGGCTTAGCAAATGGCAGAAAATGAATGTTTTTGAAGAGTCTGAGGATCTGTGTGAAACAAAAACCACATCACATATGGGATAAAAGATTCATGTGGTTACTTACCACCATAAAAATATTGCATACACAAAATGTTATCAAAACCTTGAGGACTCAGGTAACACAATCCTTTTTTCCTGGGTGAATCGAGATTGATTGACTCACTGGTGACACGGGTCAAAATGTCTAGTGGTTTGATTTTAAGGGATTTAATCTGAGGGGGTTAAATAAAAGTAATTTGAGCATGCTTAAAGTTTTCCATACCAATGCTCACAGTATTAGGAACACTACCGGGCTAAGCACAAAAGTTGTATCTGCAACTAAGTTCAAAATGAGTAATTGCTGATTAAAGATTTGCGCCTCCATGTATTTGATTCAGATGCAACTTTTTCAGAATTTTTTAAATATTTCCCATTGACAAATGACCATAAAACATTGTATTTAGGTGAAATATGTGACAAAGAACCACCTGGTGACTGTAATTCAATTTTGATAAGGGCAGATACGATTTTTGTGCTTAGCACAGCAGAACAAGATTGAAGAATTGAAAAACATATATATCAGAAGTTGGATGTTATTGGAATGATGTATTGGTGGGTTACTGAAAAGAATGCAGATTTATTAAGTAGTGCTGGTTATAATTTGTTTAGACAAGATAGAATAAATAAAAGAGGGGGTGGGGTTTTATTTTATGTTTAGAGACACTTTCATTTGCAATAAATTGGTCATAAATAATAAACTTAAAGATATTGATATGGTTTGGTTGGAGTTGCTAAACAATAAGGGCAAAAAAATTGTGGACAAACAGATGTATCGTATTATTAATGACATGTCCTGTAAGATACCAGTCATCATAATGGGCGATTTCAACATTCTGGGCATTGATTAGAATAATTTTTACCCAAATAAAAGGCAGAGAAGATAAATTTATGAAATTAATTGGAGTTTTCCTTAGATCAAGTTGTAACTCAGGGAACTAGGCAGGATGTAATTATGAATCTAGTTTTCTGTGAGGTGGTAAGTTCTGCTCAGGGTATGTGTGTAGGGGATGACGTTGGAGATAGTGACTTCAACAGTATTAGGTTCTGGATTAAATTTGATGTGTACAAAGTTGAACATATTTGGTTTAAGCCAAATTTTGCAGAGTTGGAAGTTTTTTCATCAGAATTTGAAAATAGCAAAGTAGATTTCTGAGGACGGAGTTTAAAAAAATAGCAAGTATGGTTGTGGGGATTATATTTTCTTTAGGAAAAGAGGTTTTAATGTTAAAGTTTGGCCTATGTGTTTCTCCAGGGAGATTAAGAAGCTTTAAATTATAAGCAAGCTGCTTTTGATCAGTTTAACTAAATAGGTCAGTGTGATGATAGGCAAGGCATAGTTTTAAGTATTTGGAACGGATTTGGAAAAGAGAATTGGAATAAAGGCTAGCAAATAGCATTGACAGGAATCCTAAGAAATGTTTTTCTTATACTTATTCTGAGAAACTTTGAAAAGGTCAAATTGGGACATGGGTCGATTTATCATGGAAATTTAATTCAAAATGATAGGGATATAGCAAATGTTCTAAATAACTGTTTCCCATGCTTTTAACGATAACTGTATCACAACAGTTGACACAAGCTTTCTAGACAAGCTTGAGGATCTTGTCTTTAATCAGAGAAGATGCTTTATTTCATTTGAAAATTATTAAAGCAACTAAGGCTCCAGGAGTTAATCTTTATTTAAAATTTTGGTTGAATGTGCAGAGGAATTATATTGAAGTTGATATTTAAATATTTTCAATGCTTCTTATAACTTGGGGAGAATCCCCGAGGACCAGAAACTGGCTAATGTAACACCACTTTTCAAGAAAGGGTCTAAAAGTAATGCAAGAAATTATAAACCTGTAAGTCAGACTTCAGAAGTTAGGAAAATTTTTCTAACTGATCAAAAGATGATCACTATAAATTTTTTAGAGACTAGTTTGCAGTATGGTTTCAGAAAAGGTAAATTGTGTGCTACTAATCTATTGCATTTCTATGAAAGTTACCATAGGTTTAGATAACAAAGTATGTAGATATTTAAGAAACACTTTCATATACTGTATTTGTAACCTGGAAAATTCAACCAAAATAAACTTTATATTTATATTGATTTTCAAAATGTTTTCGATAAGGTACTGCATGTTGCTTTCCACATCAAACTAGCTGATATAGGAATAGGATGGAAAATTTTAATATGGGGTAGAATTTGGCTGAGTGGAAATAAATAAAGAGTAGTTGTAAGGAGAAATAATTCTAAATGGAGTGATGCTTTAATTGGGGTTCTTCAAAGACCAGTTTTAGGGCCCTTTTTGTTTATTATTTTTGTGAATAATATTTAAAAACAGTTCTGGAAACAAGAATGGTTTTGCTAATGATGTCAAAGTTGGGGGGAATGTAGAAAATAAGAAACATGTAAATCAGCGTCAAGAGGATTTCTATCAGCGATTCTTGGCTACCGGCCTGGCCCAAGACCCCGTGAAAATTTGACCGGATCTGAGATGTTGTTTATTTGTCATAGTTTAATTTCTTTTTATAATTTTTCCTCATATGTCTCAAAAGTGATTTATCATTGTATAAAAAGACAGTAAGTTATCTTCAAATTTAAATATTTTACATAAATAAATCGTAATAAAAATATCATGATTAACTTATGAAAAAGTTCTTCAATACCGAGCAAAGTTTTACTTTATCTATTTTTATTTACTAGCTAATTCATGCAAAGCACCCACCTGATTTTATAAGTTTTTTTTTTTTAAATACAGTGAACTTCTATAAGTTGAAGTTGCAGCAATGTAAAAAAAAATCGAGCTATCGAAAATTCGGCTTATGGAATACGAAAACAAAACAATAGAATAAAATAAAATACCACCATGAGTTTCAGTTCATAACTGAAACTCATTAAATTTATAATGTGAGCAAAGAAGTGATAGAATCTAAGATAATATCTTCGCTTCAAAGCAACAGTAGAATATCTTACTTTTATTCACGGGATTAAATGTCTTACTGTTGCTCTGAGGCGACGGTACACACTTCGTATAATATAATTCTATAAATTCAGGAGTTCGTACAGGATAGAAAACAAATTTATAAATTTATATCAGATATTAAAATCTGTACTTATCAATAAAAACAAGGGATCTCTCTCTCTCTCTCAAAAAAAAAAAAGTTATCAAACATTGCATTGAGCAGAGCTTTGTTTTTTCTTTAAATAGTCCTTGGACATCAAAGAGAGTTGGCGGACATTTGAACAGGATTCTATGAAAACGTGTAATACATCTGCTGCTTTTCTTGCACCGCCAATCGAAACGGTCCCCCCCCCCCTTGCCATTTTTAAATTAGTGAAAACTTGCAGAGGCACATCAAACTTTAATACATGTTTTTTTTTTCTTTCTTGCGCCACAATCGAATTAACTCAATTTTTTCTTTGTGGCTTAAATTTTTTAATCTTCTCTTAGCCTATTTTAATGTTCTATCCCAAACGTTCAGAAATCAATGAAAAGGCCCCACAAACATTCGCTTTCAATAACAACGAAAGAAAGAAGCCAGTCTTAGAAAGACCAGCAGCTTCATAGTATACCGCAAAATCCCAAAAATTGACCTTCCGCCCAGTAACCCCAACCCCTTTTTTTGCCAAAAATGGAATTGTTCCATAATCCCTAATAGACTCTGCCCTGCTTAGATTTTTTCTATCCCATTTTTAGGCAGAATCAGAGCTTTGGTTTCATCCATGAACAGGTTTCTCTTTTCTACTGAAAGAAATGAAGTAAATAATTTAAAACGAAAAGGGGAAAAAAGTCTTGCAAATTAGGTGCAAAAACAAATCGGTTTCAGAGATTTATCAAATCTTCTTTACTTAGACGCCATTGATACAAAGCAATGGCACCAGTTTTTTTCTTTTTGTTCCTACTTTTTTTGAAGCAAAAAAAAAAAAGATAACACGATTTTGACATATAGTTATGTTAGCAAAGAAGCTGTGACGAGTCATGAAATAAAATTCAACTTATCGAATATTTTCTCAACGAAATTAGGCTTATCGAAAATTTATATAATTAATTCCCCATTCAGTTATACGGGAATAAAGATTCACTTTGGCTCATTGAAGTTTCACTGTAATTGCAAAAATTCGACTTGTATGGTTTTTTCACTGATAGCGGGGAAAATAATCTTTGAAGTTTGATGAAGTATTAAAAAAGTTCTACATTTCTCCACTCCCTGTTCCAAAGAAAAAGAACTCCTTTGAGAAAAACTATATATGATTTTTTTGCAAGGATAAAGTTCACCAGTCCATGAAATTTCTCCACATATTTTTACTGGTCCGTGGGTCAAAAAGGTTGAGAAATGCTGATTTAGATCATTTCACTAACTGGGTTGATAAGTGAGGCATAGCAGTTAATGTTGAGAAATGTCAAGTACTACATTTAGGTAATGGGAATGAGAATATAAGTTATTTTACACTGTTCAGTCATTAGTCAGCATGGTCTTTCACATGGTTTACAGTAGAGTGGCTTGATAATAGAGTGATGTCATGTGGGGGTGCACGGCTGCCAGGTTTTCGTCCAGGCTCTTAGTGGGACGAACTGGTTTGGCGCATTTATTGACAAGGACCAAGATTTAAGGCAGTATTGCCGTCACACAAGATTTTTCTCAAGAAGGGAAATTTGCTTATAGGTAATATTTTTTATACAGTGGAAAAATATTTAAAATTTCAAGCTTATGAAAGTACGAAATAATGATAAATAGGCAGCAAGAGAAAAAAAGAGCTTACTGAGAATTCAAATTTTTAACAATTATTAATTAATAGAAAATTTGTGGCATTAAGCTTTGAAATGATAACTTAGAAAAAAAAACCTACCATTTTTATTTTCTTTATTTTGTTAGTTATCGTAATTTTACTTGGATGCATTTTACGCCCCCCCCCCCCCAATACATATGCGAATTGGATCTCGAGGGAAAGCTCTCATAGTAAAACCTTGCTCTGATCTGTTGGAGCAGTTAACTGCTACACAGCAAGGCAAAAGTAAAGCAAAGAAAAGCTTCAAAAATTTTGCTCAAAAAATTCTCAAAAAAAAAGCTCAAAAAATTTGCTTCAAAAGTAAAGCAAAGAAAAAATATTATTATTAACTTATAGTATTTAAATATATTTTTGGAATTAAACATGTCAACCGCAATGATAAAAACTTTTTATTAGCTTCGTTTCAAATACCTCCTTTACAATGTTGCTTTTAGTACTGACTTTTTCTGAAAGAATGGGGTTTTTATTTTTTCATTTCCTTATTTCTTTTTTAGTATTCATTTAAAAAAATATTCTTTACAATAATGTAATTGTACTAAAATAATTGTGGAACAAGTATTTCATTTGAAGTCTTAAACCCACATCTATCAAAATAGGTTTAAAAAAACAGACGCATGGTTTCCATTTAGATTCACCAAATCAAAAAGAAAAAAAAAATTAAAAATGAGCTCCATACTGTCTTAGCAGTAAAAAATAGCATTAGCACACATACAATAATATAGAAAGCGTTTTGATACTATTTTTCACGAAAACACACTGGGATTCATTCGAACCAGCAACCTTCCTGGCAAAAAGCGAACGTCTGCGTTTTTTCTTTAACTATCAATAAAATGCCTAGATTTTGCTTATACACATTATTTAATGAAGGAGCGATTGCTCAAATTATTTTGTCCTAGAATAAGAAATTACAAAAAGAAAAAAAAACTTGCATTTGTCGAAATTTTACAGAATGCTTCGAGAAAAGTAAAAATTTAAGTTTTTCAAGAAGAGAGAGAGGAGAAAAAAGCAAGGTAAGAAATGTATACAGAACAAATAACAGATTAGTGGTGTTAATTAATCATACTGTATGTTGATGAATGAAAAATAAAAACAGATCAAATTTTTTTAAAGTTTAATTTACATTATTTTAATTTTAGAAAGTGAAACTTTAGAAACGCATTTTTCAATACATTCAAAGTTACTGAATATTTACTTGAAAACAAATTTTAATAATTATTTATTTTTCGTACAGCATAGATTACGAGAGGCTAAAGATAAGAGCTTCAAAGGCCCCAAAAATCTCGCCAATACACTTGAATTTTGTATCTTAAGTTTAAACGCTCAAAAGCAGAAAGAAAACCACTTTATATGCTAAGAATTTACATAAAATAGGTAGCTACTACATTCAATATGCTGAAAATCATTAAAAAAATCCATATATACCTTGATTTTTATTTCCATGGCAATTTTCTGAAGTTCCTAGAATTCGACAATGTTAAGTCTACGGAAACTGAAGTGGGCCTTCCCGCGGTTGGACGAAAACTCCCCTCGACCAATCAGGGGGACTCTGTATTCAAGCCACTCTAGTTTACATCGAAGAACCCTGTTGCGTACATTACTAAACTTCGATGGAGTAATTCGTCCTCCAAATAAAATCTCTTATAAAATAATTTATATCAACATCTTATTAAAACCTTATTTGTATGTATGCTTTAATGTGAAATTATTTCTATGTGTAGAGATTTTAAAATTCTACACTTCAAAAGCATGACTTTAGTTGCAGGTTTTGGATGGGGTCAAAAATCATTTTCTGGCGAATGTTTCAAACAGGGCCGGATTTAGGGGAGGGCAGGCGGGGCTACTGCCCCGGGGCCTCCACAACAAAGGGGCCCCCACAATAGAATTTTCACAAAATATCCTAACTTTCACGGGTCGAAAATATCGGAAAAATACATATATATCAAAATATTCGGATGTAAATCAAAGTATCAGATATTTTCGAAAATATGATAATCTTTTCGAACCCTGATAAGGGGCCTCCACTCCTTCGTTGCCCCCGGGGCCTCCACACTTCCAAATCCGACCCTGGTTTCAAAACATAAGTCTTAGTTTACGCTATCTTTGGCCACCCAATTGACGGTTGTGGGCGGGGGGGCTTGTGGATCCGCAACTAGTCACAATATAAAAAGTTTTCTTCACTTATAATCATTCAAGTTTTTTTGGAAAGATAAATACAGGGTTACATGATCCTATCACCATAGCTGGGTACTATAGACGCATGCTTGCACACCATATGTGTTGTACATATCGTCGCTGCAGAGCAACAATAAGATATCTTAAGTGTTATTTACAAATACAAATACAAAAGTGATGACCAGCAACAGGCTCTGGGCCCAGCTAGACTGGTCCTAGTCAATTTACAATCCCCAGTGAAGATCAATGGCCCTCTTAAAACTGTCTACTCCTTTGCTCATTACCACCTCTTCCGGTAAGCTGTTCCAAGGTTCCACTACCCTGCTAAAATAATAATTTTTCCTAATATCCATGTTAGCCTGAGATTTAAATAGCTTAAAACAATGACCCCTTGTCCTGTTTTCAGTGCTAAACTTTAGCCCCGTAACATCTTTCGTTTTAATAAATTTAAACAGCTGAATCATGTCCCCTCGGTCTCTTCTTTGCTCAAGACTGTACATTTTTAGCCTTAGATTTCTGGGATTAGATATCTTACTGTTGCTCTGAGGTGAAAATATGTGCATTGGCTGAAATTTGTTAATAATATCCATATTAAACGCTAATTATCTTCAAAATTTCAAGATAAATTCATGAAAACTGTTAATTATTCCTTTCAGGAATACATGGATTGAAAGCAAAAGGCATTTTTTTACTAAACATTTTACCTACCCACTACACATTTTCATTCCTATATAGTTTTAAGCTATGTGCACACACAGGGCCGATCCTAGGGTGTCGGCCGCTCGTGTGCAAAGACCTGATGTGCCGCCCCTCAAGAGTAATTTGCATATTTTGACTTATCTTTAACGTCTATATAAATCTTTCTTCAAATTTCTGTACCAAGTTCTAATTTAAAAAAGTAAGGGGGGGAAAAACAGAAGAATGATGAATTTATAAAAAGGAAGAAAAGTTTTATAGTAAGAAACTTCTTAGGTACAATTTATATCTTTGAAGAAAGTAATAGATACCGAAATTTACTAGTCTTAAAAACGCATTTTATAGTCGGTCTTCGGTGACATCAGAGAAAGGACGGAGGAGGGGGAAGCAAAAGGGGGGGGGTTGCTTTGAGAAAATTATCGAAATTGGCGTATGAAAAATAGTTTTAGTTAATCTTTGGTTGTGTTCGGTTGCAAGGACAAAAGAGTCGGAATATTCAGGGTGCATGGAGAAATTTTCGAAATTGACGTCAAATATCGCAATTTTAGGAACTTTTTCGAGACTTCAGGTAATAGTAATGTTGGAGTTCTTTCCTAAAATTTTTTCAAAATTGAAATCAGTTTGAAGCTATTTTTGTGACCGTAGCGTAGGAAAAATCGGCGCTTTTCTCGAAAATTTTCCGAAACTGAAGTTTTAAACACGCAATTTTGGGTTACCTTTGTTGACATTGCTAGAGGGAGGGAGATTCAATAGTCTCCCCTCGAAAGTTTTCGAAATTGAAGTTCGCTAATTTAGGCTGTCTTTGGTCACGGTAGGGGATCTAGCGGCTTTCCTCCAGTAATTTCTCGGCACTATTGTTTCAAAAACCCATTTTTGGCTATAGTTGAAAACATTAGGGGAAACGTGAAAATATTCCGAACCGAAATATTTTTCAGGACTAAAATCCATTATAGGCTATTTTTTAGAAGGAAGGGTTTTAGAGCTCCCAAGCGGATGTTTCTAAAAGCGCAATTATTTTATATACTTTCTTTGGTGGCCTTAACGAAACTGGGACGCTTCGGTGGATCTTAACAGATGTTTTTCGATACTAATATCGGAAAAATACAACTATAGACTTTTGTCCACCTCACCTCAACGATTGATGGAGTATGCCCTAGCGCGGTAGAAAGTTACATAAGTTAAGCAGGTCTCCTTTGGAATTTTTTAGATATTGAAGTCCCAAAAACGTATTTTAGGCATTGTTTGATAACGATGGGACTATGAGCGGGTGGGGGTTCAGTGTGCCCTCAAGAACTGTTTTTCGAAACTGAAGTCAATTTCAGGCTAGTTTAGGCAGGAATGGTTCTGTGACTCCAATGAACCGTCTAAAAACGAAATTTTGGGCTGTAGTGATTGCATTAGAGAAAAGGGGGATCCGGGGGTCCTTCCCCAAAATTTCTTGAAAATGGTGTTTGAAAAACGCAATTTTTGTTTGTTTTTCAATAAATTAAGTGAGAGGGGTGGGATTAGGGGCCTTTCTAAAGACGCTAATTGAGACTGTCTTTGGTAGTAATCGCAAAAATTTCGGGAAAAGAAATCCGAAAAATGTCATTAAGCAATTTTATGACAGTAGGAAGGGCTGTCCTCTAAAAACACATTTTGGATTTTGGAGCCAACAATTTTAGGTTATGTTTGATTAAGTTAAGGTGGAATTGGTGAATCAAAGACTTAATAAATACTTTTATTATGAATCAGAGACTTAAGATCAGCGGTTCAACCAGCGAAATTTTCCGAAATTAAAGTCCTAGAAACGCAATTTTAAGCCTTCTTTAGTCTCGTCAAAGAGGTCATGGCATCCTTTTGGATCTTCGTTTAAATTTGCAATCCGGGGCAAGAGCCCTGTCCTCCTACCTGATCTGAAACGGGCATCTATTCGGGATTATAATAAGAAAAAATTGCCGTAAAGGGAGGAAATTACAAAATTTTAGTTCGTCATTCATATGTTTGACTCTCAAAGTTGTCACAATTTTCCACTTTCTTTCCACGATGGTTGAACACAGAATTTGTTGTTTGAAATGCTTGCAAGAGTATCTAATCAGTATAGTTTTTTTTTATATAAATAAAATATGCCTTCATTGTTTAAGTCTATAAAAGCTTGGGGGGAGGGGTAAACATTAGTGGCCACCCTCGGTGCTCCTTTTAGAAGGCACCCTTTCATGCTTCAGGAGGGGGCCACTTTCCCTCCCCTGTATCCATGCCTGATTACCGGTTCTGTCACAAATTTTGCAGCCAAATGAAGCATTTGTGTAAAGAGTAAATATTAATGGACAATGAACCAACACAATGTTCCCAAACATTCTATTTTTCTTAAACTATGCTATGCTGTCCAGAAATCGACACTTACTTTGATAATTGAACATTTAAAATTCAGCATATTTATTCGACTTATTATAAGTTATCTTGTGAGAAATTCTTGAGGCTTTTTCTTGCTAATAAGAACTACATGATGCGGCCCGCGGCCGCCCTTGTGCGGTGCACACTCTGCACACCTGCTAGGATCAGCCCTGTGCACACATACTTTATATTTTTATCTTACTATGCCTGTCACATGAGACTTAAGTTTTGTTTTTTTCCTATCATTTAATAGTTATACATAATGAATACATTCAAAATGAGACAGTTGATTTGAGTTCAATCATATGAATTTGTGCTCAGGGTTGGCAAGTTTTTTGACAGTTGAGAATCTATCTGGTTTTTACCCCCCCCCCCCCCCATGTCAAAAACCTCTTTTTTGACACAATTGCATGGACGGATACAAGGGAGGGGCGATGGGAGCGATCGCCCCCTCCTTGAGCCGAGAGACAGGAACTATGTTCGCGTATACTTTCGTTATTAAAATTTCAATTTCACATTGTATTCGATGGTGTTACCCTCTAATAACACTGGATGGTTGCACCGTATTCATGAGTCACAGCAACATCAGTTTTACCTGCCTAAAATTCTTATTATATAAATTCAAACTTACGTTTATCTGTTACTAGACCCTTGCCTGTTACTAGTACCCATGGACGGATACAAGGGCAGGGTTCATACCCTTTAGGCAGAAAAAAATTCAAGCACTTTTCAAGTACTTTTCAAGGTAAAAAATTTTGTTTTCAAGGCAATATCATAAATTTGTACTAAAAATATTGTATGCAGATTTCATTTACTACAAACACATAGAAATAAGACAATAATACAAAAAGTATAGGAAAACAAAACTGTTTTTTCTACAACAAGAGACGCTTTGATGAAAGATCTACTGCGTTGAAAGTCTTTCTGAAAATGTTTGAAAAGTTCGGTCATAAAGAGAAGCAGATACCAAGAGGTTTAATTTTGAGGTTTTTCAAAGGTTGCAGCAGTCAGAGGTTTGTATATTTTCTAGAATCAGAAAATTAATACTTAAAAAAAACCCTTTCATAAGTGCTTTTAACTTTAATGGGAAGAAACTAAAATACCTAAGTTCAATGGCATTGCCAGAGAGGAGTTTTTGAAGTCACTCCCCCCCCCCCCCGGTTTCAACATTTATTTCCAGTACCATACAGTGGTTTATTACAATATAAGGGTGGTTAGGACAAAAACACTACCCAGAAAGTTATTTCAGTTTGCACTATTAAGTTCTAAAAATATTAGGTTTGCAAATCATTTATAAGTATGCAAATCAATTATTCGTATGTATTTATTAGCTGTTCAGCCAATAAGGCATTTCAACTGTCCTCGAGTAAATTTAAAAATTAGGAAGTAAGAAAAGTTTATGAAAGTCCACAGTCCAGTCTCTACACCTCAAAATATACAAAAGCAGCTTAAGCAGTGATAAATACTCTGAATGCAAACTTGAGCCTATTCAGCTTTCATTGATTAACTTGCAATAGACAATAAATGTGCAAGTTCAGATTTATAGAGCCATATTTCGGAATCGAAAAGATTTAAAAGAAGTTGACATGTATTATGACAAAAGTAGTTTTATTTTGGGAAAAAATGGGTTATTGTTGAAATTAGAATTTAAATTTAGAAAGGCAATAATATTCAGGTGTAATTGTGATTTGTGAGTTCATAAAAAATTACCTGAAAGTTTCAAAGAGCAAAATGGGGCGGGGGGGGGGGGGGGGGGGGGAATAATTTTTAAAACTAAGACCCCTATTACTTGAATATACATATGTACAACAATAACTTTTGCTATGCATACAATTCATAAAATAGTTTATTAAGTCAAAATATTCTGCATAGAAATACCATGCCCAGTGCCTGTTGATAACCAGCAACAGGCACTGGGCCTAGCTAGGCTGGTACTGGTCAATTCATTAGATCCAAATGAAGATGAAAGACCCTCCGTAAGCTATCTACCCCTTTGCTGATTAAAGCCTCTTTCAGTAAGCTCCAAGTACCCGCAGTAAAGTAGTAATTTTGAACATTTGAGGAAAAGGGGAAAATTGGAGATATAAGGAGGTAAAAGCATAAAAACGAACACTACTGGATTTCAAGTAAATAATCATAACACAACCACCCCTGTTATACACCTTATTTATTTTAGCAGACATAAAAAAATGATGTACTTATAAATAAAATTATATAAATCAACTTTATATTTAAAATACAAACTTTAAGTTAATTTGTTAGGTGCTCAACTGCTGAAATTTAAATTTAAAAAAAAAAATCTGTTATGACCAAAAATTAGGTAAAGATAATCATTCAAAACTGCAAAAATAAATAAGCAAATAATTAAACAAGACCAAGGTAATAAATTCTTTAACTCTTTAGTTATTAAAATAAAAAAATAAAATAAGCTAATCTGATGTATCAGTTACAAAATGCAAAAGGATTGAAATCTCAAACAAGGGAAGCAAATTTTCGCGAATTAAGTTTAATGTTGTCATGTTTCCCATAAAATAAACTTATATTTTACTGAAATTAAACATAAAATATGCTAATCTACGGTAGCAAATATGAAAATAACATCCGATTAGTGAATATATTTAAATATTTGCAAGATGCAAAAAGATTGAAATTTCAAACACGAGAAGCAATTTTTCGCAAAGTCTGAGTTCGTTCGACGTGGCATGTTTCCCATGAAATAAATATATTTGTTTTTCATTAAAATTAAACAAAAAATATACTAATCTAAGGTAGCATATGCGAAACTAACATTTGATTAGCCAAAATATTTAAATATTTGCAGGATGCAAAAAGATTGAAATTTCAAACACAAGAGCAATTTTCCGCGAAACCCGAGTAAGTTCAATGTTGTCATGGTTCCGAAATTAATTTCTTTGTTAATTAATGAAATTAAACAAAAAATAAACTAATCTAAGGTACCATATGTCAAAATATCTTTCGGTTGTAAAAAACATCAAAATATTTACAAGATGCAAAAGGATTGAAATCCCAAACACGAAAGCAATTTTTCGCGATATTGCATACTGAACACATGTTCAGAAAATTGCATTGGTGAAATACTTTTTTAAAACTTCTAAGCACAATTCGTTGATTTTTGAGAGAATTTAAGCACTAAGAAACTTTTTCAAGGTTTTAAAACTTTTTCAAGGTTTTCAAGCACTTGAAAATGAACTTTCTTTTTTCAAGCACTTTTCAAGGTTTTTCAAGGGCGTACGAACCCTGAAGGGAGGGGCGATGGGAGCGATCGCCCCCTCCTTGAGCCGAGAGACAGGAACTATCTTCGCGTATACTTTCGTTATTAAAATTTCAAAAGTTCAATTTCACATTGTATTCAATGGTGTTAGAAGAAAGGGAGCTCTTCCGAATTGAAGTCTTGAAAACGCAATTGTAGCCCATCTCTTTTTCCTCTGCGACCGGAACTTTCTACGGGATCTTTTTCGAAAGGGAAGTTCCAAAATCTCTATTTTAGTTGATCTTAGATGAGATTAGGGCTAGGTTCAATGGCTCACTTTGGATAATTTTCGAAAGAAACACAGCTGTAGAATACCTTTGATTACATTAGAGTAAGCTATGGGGTTTAGTACACTCCTTTGAAAGTTTTTAGAAAATAAAGTTTTATAGATTGAAGAGTAAAAAAACAATCGCTCCCTCCTTGAACATTTTCTGGATCCGTCCTTGCACAATTGTCAAAAACCTAAATTTCGGACAAAAACTTATCTGAAATTGATATTGACAACTAAATTACCTCAACAAATGATTCTTAGTTTAAGTCTTGACTCCATACATTAAAGAAAATTCTTGACCGTTATAGGTTTTTTCAAAATGTGCTATAAAAAAATCCCAAACATTTTTATTCAACAAGCTACTTGTCTGTAGAATAAAAGATAAATATAAGCTTTTATAACAGAATAAAAAGAATTTTAAATATCAGAATAGTGAAAAGATGCTAATTCCTTTGTTTTTTCTAAGCTGGAAGTACAGGGTTATACATACGTCTCAATTAATTGGCCACTAAAAAATAAAAATATATTGCCCTGCTAAGCGCAAGAAGTATTTGCACTTTTCATCGAAATTGAGTTATTTGTCATTGGTAAATATGTTTAAAAAAAAATTCTTAACATGTTGCTTCTGCAACAAATGCATGGAGGTACAAAACTTGAGGTAATTTCTTGTTTTGAATATTCGGCTGCAGACACAACTTTTGGGCTTAGGGTGGCAGAATAGTTATTATTAATGAATTAAATTTAGTCCTATTTAAAATTTTTCCCCTTCAAAGCATGTGGTAACAAAATTCCAGTTTTGAAGCTTTTTGTATATTAAGTTCATTTCAAACTTGGAATGAATGTATTCAAAACTAGAGAAGATCATCTTGATGCTGAACTACGTGGGATTTAGTTTTTTTTTTTTGAAGACCTTTTCCACCATGTACTCCCCGAACCAAGATGTAACTTTCAGGATATGGTGCAGATTCAGCTTCATAAGCTGTTAGAAACTTACGTACTTTGACATCCACAACTATGTTAAAGCATAACAAATTAATTCAAATGAGCATTTTTTTTTTAAATCAACTCAATTGGTATGATGTGTAAATTATAGTTTAATACTTTTTCAACATGAGCATCTTGGGTTAAAAAATTCCAATAAAGAAAGTGTATTTGACAATAATCTCAGAATTCCGAGATTTTGACGTCAAAAACCCAACTGTCTGTACCAAATTGGTTTTACATCACATTATGAAAGTTTCTTGATGAAAAAAAAAAATTAATAATGGTTTTGTAATTTTTAAAAGTATCAATTTTAAGTTTAAATATCATGAGTAATCTTGTCTAAAAAGTTTTAGATAAAATTGACATAAGTAATTTGAAACTGTCTATTCAAATTAAATTATTTTATTTTACCAAAGTAGTTAACAACACATAAGAATAAGGTAATATGAAGAAACAAAAGGACATCCTTGAAGCACTTTTCAGTGATACATTCTAAATAAAACACATACGTATATAAATCAATAAAAAAGAACAATGTTTTGTCACGAACATTTAAGTAAAATACAAAAAGAATTTCTAATTAAATATTTCCATGCATATACTTCCCAAAGTATTAAAACTTTTTGCAACCTAATCATAATTCCAAACCCATGATTATACAGATAATATTGATTACAGAACATTTTACATAATACTATTTTGTTGCCATATAAAAATAACTCTACATGTGCATCTCAGTTTTCATAAAAGGCTAAAACCTTCAATAAAAAAGGAGCAGCACCATTACGGGTATATAAGTGTTTGGTTTTAGAAATGAAATGTTGATCAGATTTTTTTTTTCCTCTTTTGATAGTTAGAAACTTGCTTTCTTAATCTTCCTCTTCCTCTTCAGACTCTTCTTCAGCATTCTGCAACCACTCAACAAATTTCCTAGTTTGGTCCAAAAATATGCTTTTCCCTTTTGGTGAATGAGCTTCTTTGTACCACTTGAGGATTGCGTCTTCACTCAATACATCGGCTCGGTAAAAAAGTACAAGAATTTTTTCAAATACTTTCATAAATGCCATGTTATCGTAGCAATATTCCTGAACCTTCACAAGTAGCGCAATTTCAGCTTTTGTACTGGAAGTAAAAGCTGAGAGAAGTTGAGTGTATTTTCTTAAATGCTTTACAGCTTGGTCAAGAACAAGTTCTTGGCGTTTGTTCCAATCCACAATGGTCATCAATGACGTCCAGAGCAAGACGGCAATTTCTTGTTCAGGTATTGAATTCTTTTTCATTTGCTCTTTCACAACTGATATGATTTCATCCAGAGGAACGTTGCTGGTCAATAATTCTGCAACTTGTTGATGGAGTTCTTTTTTTACACTTTTATTTTCTTGAGCTTTTAAATACTCAGCTAATTGGGTTAAACCATGGGATTTGAAGATGGAACTTAAATATTCGATTGATCTTTTGCTTGTTGGAAGAAATTCTAAAAGCCGAGAATCTAATCCAGCTTTACGAAGAGCAGCCCACACAGCATTGCTGTCTTTTTCATCTAGCCAAACTTTAAAAATTTCAATGATAAATTCCAGAGCAATGCCATCTTTAACTAAGTGATCTTGAAGTGTTTTGGAAAGAACAGTTGGACCTAGCTGACCTCCGGAGAGTAAAATAGCTGTAACTTTTCCGAGTTTTGACCTTTGTTCAGGGGTGAATCCCTTAAGAAACATGAAAATCTTTTTGAATTCATCATCTAGAGTTTTTTCCAAATACTTGTATCTCCGGATCAACTTCGTAATCACTTGTGCATGATTTTTTAGTGTTCCTAAATCATTTTCAGCAGAAAAAACACAGACATCAGCCCTACAGGTTTTCAAGGGGTCAAGATCGGGCGCGAGCGTGCCACCTGGAGCTAGAATGCCCCCAGCAATTAAAATATCAAATAGAACCTCTCCGTAACGCCTGTAATCTAATTTTGACCCCGCAGAATCTAAAAATTTAGATACCTGTTCCAGATCTGTCCCTGTTTCATTTAGGCCTTGTAAAATTGCGTCTCTGAAGCTCGCAGGGTCATACTTTTCTTTCTCGTCCCTTTTACGGGTCTTGATTCTCTGCCCCGAAAGTGTCGGTTTCTCTGTCTTCTGACTCATTAATCAAGACTGATACAGTGATTACAAATTGATGAGGGCGATAGCTTTTTTTGTATTTATTATAATAATTCAGGAAAGCTGTTATGTGGTAGATATTACAACCACCATGCGCGAGAAAAGAATTTTTGGTTACAGTTAAGGATTGAGCGTTTAGTTTTGAATAACACTTGTGCTTCTTTTAAATTTAAAATTATGATTTTAAATGTGAAGTAACATTATGGCACTATTTTACTCAATATTTATTTCATAACAAGAATTCGTTATTACGTTCTTGAAAGATAAATTAGTGAGTGTAGTCGAAGAAGAAGACTTTCCTATCTGTGTTGCCTGTCATGGAGTACGAAAAATATAAACACACGATGGGATCTTCTGACATTTGAATTTACTAATTACGAAGTTTTTGCTAAACATTCAAACAATTCTAATTGAATTCGATTTCTAATTTTGAAACAATGTCAAATTCTACAGATACGCAATCCAGTTTGTCTGCGCTTATTGCTGGAAGAGACTATTTAGAAGCTGAACTTTTAAAACTTCACAATCAACTGAAAGAGGTAAAATTTTGAAATGTACTATTAACAGATTCCTTGGTAACTGCTGTTTTGCTGTTTATTATTTATTTGGTTTTCTTATTAATATTTTGAACAAACATAGACTATATTACCTTAACTCTACGGAGGAACACCTTATTATTTTGTTTCTTTTTGAATAAAACTGATATGAAGAATCTCATATGAAGAATCTCATATCTCATCCTAACGAATTTTTATGATGATCTATGGGAGTTTTTATGCGAGCAGTTCATGGATATGTAGTGTTTATGCACAATGCAGTCTTGCATCATTTAATGAAAGTCCTCATATTTCTTCAAATATTATATATTTTTACCATCTGATTGCATGATATTTATACCACAGTGAAACTTCTCTGGAGCGACCACTCTCCGTTCCTGAAAAAAGTGGTCGTTAGGAGGTTGGTCGCTCTTGGAGGTCATTTTCGAACATGCAAATATAGCACCATAGTTGTTATTTACCTTCTTCATGCAGTGTATTTTAACCAAGAACATCATAATAGGAATGTATTTAAATGAAGAAACTTTTTTTTATATTTTAAATGTAAAATATACTTTTTACATGATTTTTCTATTTAAAAACTAATAGCTTTAAAATTCGCCTGCTTCAGATTCTTTGTTTTTCCTAAAACAACTTTAGTTTCTAGTTTAATTTTCAGCTGCAAAAATTAATTAATAATGTGTCTTTATTATTAGTGCAAGATAAGATTATCTATTTCTGTTAGAGTTTGTTGTGCTGACAGCTTTTTTTTTTTTTTTTACTGCTAATTTCCTTTCTGATTTTCCTTTCTTGTGTAAGTTCAAGACTTGTGCACGTTTCTCGAGCATGAGATTGCTTGGTTTTTCGAAATTCTAACTGCAATGTATGGTATGGTGATGAAAAACAGAGTGCGAATTCACTAAAACCAACTCTTGAGCTTTCACAGGCACTAAAAATCCATTCTGATGAAATAGGAATGCTCCCTTTTAACCCCCCCTCTCCCGTAAGCAACCAAGAAATTCCAAGAAACAACATTTTAACAAAGTTCTATTCTTATCAACCTCCCTCAATGAAAGGTGCACACTTGACTTGCCTTGAGATTTGCATTGTGCCACCTTAGCTTCCCTAGGGTCTGAAAAACGCCCTCCTTTTTATAACTTTAACGAGGACCCCATTGGACACACTGGAGAATATATTTTAATCCTTTATTCTGATTTCTATCCACCTTTGTTAATATGAGAAAACTGTTCTGTGTACATATGAACTTTATTTCCTATTACTTTTCTTCTGTTGTCTCTCTCTTTTTTTCTCTAACAAAAATTCCTATATTTTTGAATGCTGAGGTTTACAATTTGCCGGCCGTTGTGATGGGTTTCAATGGTCTTTCCCAGAGGTATTTTAACATTAACCATATACGGGGGAAATTCGGTGCCTCAGAAAAGTGGTCGTTAATGCAGGTGGTCGCTCATGAAGTTTCACTGTATTGCTTGTCAACATTACTGATTGATTGATTGATTGATTGAACGAGTTGAGTGGTTTTTGCCTGTCCTACGAGAGGAGGCTTGTACCACGGCAGGAAAAAAGGGGAGGAAGAGCTCGGGAGATGCACGGGCAGGGGAGAGAAATAAAAAAAAAATAAAAATAAACAAAAAAAAAAATAAGATAAAAAAAAAATTTAAAAAGACTCAAAAGCGATTGGAACAAGCGAGGAAAGTGCAGAAAGCACGGATGGAAGAGCAATTGGCACAAATACGAGAGATCACATGGGCGAGAGGAGCTTTGGGATCCGAGATATTGAGGCGAGTAAAAAGGGAACGACGCAGGCTAGAGAGACAGGGACATTGAAGCAGGAAATGGTCAATTGTCTCGATTTGATTGCACAGGGGACAAAGTGGGGAGACGCTGCACTTGAAACGATGGAGAGTCTTGTTGACAGGGAGAGTCCCAGTTCGAAGTCTAGTTAGGAGAACTCCAAGTTTTCTGTTAGGGGTCCAGTTGATGTAATCTTTGATGGATCCAAGGTAGGGTTTATGGTTGAAATACTTGCTGTTAATCCAGTCGCTGTTGATTTTTGACTTTAGTTCTTTTTTGTTCATGGTAATGATGTCTTCAGAGGCAATATCGTACGTGGAGCGGCTTAAAAAGGGCCCATTTCTGGCGAGGAGATCTGCTTTTTCGTTTACCGGAATTCCAAGGTGGCTTGGGACCCAAATAATGGTAATAGATTTGACTTTGTGCAGGGCTTCAACAATTGCTTCGATGGCATAAAAAATAGCTGAATGGGATTTCAGATTGAACGAAGAGAGGGCACTTAGATTGGATTTGCTGTCAGAAAAAAGAACGTAATCTTCATAGCTATTGGCGAATTCAATGATAGCAAGGGATATAGCTAGGGCTTCAGCTGTAAATATAGAGGCATTATTATCAATGATGGCCGCAGCATTGATATTATGAGAAACGTTGATGGCAGCGATACTGGTGAAATTATTATTCTTTGATCCATCTGTGCTGAGGATGATTTTACCTTGAAGAAAATTGGTTTGATATTCAGAAAAGTATGAGCGTGCTATAGTCGAGTTGATATTCTTGTCTTGGAAAGGGAGGCCATCTGAGATAATGTAAAAATTATTAATGTTGATCAGGTCTTCTTTAAATCTTTTCTTTATTATTTTGTTATAGTGAATATTGTTGTCTCTGAGATAGTCGAAGAGGCGGGGAAAGATGTGGTGATTGTCTCTTTTGAAGCGGTTATCGATACTATGTTCTTTAGTTTTGTTTGAAATAGGAGACATCCAATCAAGGGAGAAATGATGGAGGGTATACTTAATAATCATTGAAGCACGTCTGTCGCTGATACGGTTTTCATTAGCTTCCTGGTAGAGGATAGGGAGAGGAGTCCAACGAGGGAGGCCGAGAGCCCATCGAAGAGCGCTATTGTAGATCACTTCAATCTTATTGAGGCTGGAAAGGCTAGCAGCGTCGTAGACGATAGAACTGTAGTCAATTAATCCTCTAATGAGGCTATTTGCGATGATAACAAGGTTCTTAGCATTGGTGCCGCTGTTATTATTAGCTATGATTTTGAGGTAGTTAAGGCGTTGGAAAGCTTTTTTCTGAAGATTAATTATGTGGCTGTTGAATAAAAAATTGTTAGTGAAAATAACTCCAAGGAATTTCATGTTGGTTTCCCAGGGAATGGCTTTCCCATTGTAATGAAATTGGAAGTTGGGAGAATATCTTTTTCTAGAAAAATTCATGGCTACGCTTTTCTCCGGAGCAATTGTAAGTCTCCAATTTTGGGTCCACTGGGTAATATGGGAGAGGGTTTTTTCAACTTTAAGTTTAGCATTCTCTGAAGTATCTGCTTGGGAAAAAATGATGATGTCGTCAGCGTAAATAAGAATTTTTGCTCCAAAAGGGATATCTTCGAAGATATCATGCATGTAGATCATGAAAAGCAGGGGTGCCAGAACGGATCCTTGGGCAACCCCAGAAGAAAGGGTGTGGGAGGAAGAGGTGGCTCCTCTCCACCGAACTTTGATTACCCTGGCTGAAAGGAATTTATTGATCCAACACGCTGTTTTACCGCTGATGCCGCATTTCAAAAGTTTCCATGATAGGCCGTCAATCCAGATGCTATCATAAGCAGACTTAATGTCGAGTTTGATGCAAAAGATAAACTTTTTGTTTCTGCGGGCTGTTTGGATGTCTTCTGAGAATTTAGTTAAAGCAGTGTTACAGTCACGAAAAGGGAGAAAACCAAGGTGATTACTGTGAAAAAGATTTTTGGAGATGGACCACGAAACGATGCGGCGGAGAATGAGACGTTCAAATAACTTGGCGGACACAGAACCTAAGGCGATAGGTCTGTAAGAGGAGATGTCAGCAGCGGGTTTATTAGGCTTCTTTATAGGAATAATGATAGAAGTTTTCCAATTTTCGGGGATGGTGACGTTGCCCCACATGGAGTTGAGGTTCTTTAGGAGGTTGTTTTTGATTTTGTCAGGCATAAGTTTGAAGATTTTTGCGGGGATCCCGTCTTCGCCAGGGGAGGTGTTCTTCATATGGTTGATAGCAATGTTCAGTTCTTGAATGGTGAAGTTTTTATCTAAATGGTGGCTATGATTAAAGTTAAAGTCGAGTGGGATGCCAGGAAGAGACGAGCGGGAACAATAATGGAAGCAAAAAGCATTGGCTTGAGCCAGGGCGGAGGAGACAGAGGTGGTTCCAATATTGATGATGTTGTTTGACTCGGTGATCCCCTTGGATTTATTAGAGACGATGGCTTTAATCATGCGATAGGCATTTTTGCTGGAACCAAGACTATTGCATATATTGTCCCAGTAGTTGCGAGAAGCTTTTTTAATTTCTTTACGAAGATTAGCGGAGAAATTTTTATATTTGAGCCAGTCGTCACGTGAGACGTTTTTTTTTGCTTTTCGGAGGAACTTTCGTTTTTGTCCAAGAAGGAAGCTACATTTTCGGGTCCACCATGGAGGGAATTTAGATTTCTGATCTGTGTGAGTCTTCTTGTTGGTGTTGAGTGCAGTAATAAAAAGATTATGGAGCTCTTGAAAGTCAGAATTGTCCTGGAAGTTGCTATTGATGTGGTTTACTACGCGATTCCAAATATGGCTATTCTTCTTGTGAATTGTAGAGATATTGGAGGTAAAAATCTGGGAGAGGTCAATGATGATGGGGTAATGGTCTGAGTCAAAGAGGTCCGGGTGGACGTAAAACTGTAAGAGGGGGAAGAGGTCTATTGAACAAAGTGAAATATCAATAAGGGAGTGGGCGCCGGAGGGGGCCCTATGAGTAGGGGAGCTATTGTTGATAATGCATATATTGTTGTTGATAATGAAGTTGGCGAGAGAGTCAGCGTTGGGGGAGTTGGACGAGCTGCCCCAGTAATTATGATGAAGGTTGAAGTCTCCGAGAATAAAGAAGGACGTGGAGAGGGAATTTTTTAAGTTCTCAAGCCAATCTGTTTGAATTTTGCCTTTGGGAGAATAAATATTGATGATGTCAATTTGTTTGTTATTGTTCCAGATGCTGACGCCAAGAATTTCGGTATGAGGGGAATGAAACCGGTTAAGGTTAATTTCAGCAGACGGGAAGGTTCTGGGAATGATGGTCATAAGGCCGCCACCCACGCCCACTCCTCGATCTTTGCGATAAATGGTGGAATTGGAAAAAGAAAAATGGTCATTTTTGAGAAAAGTCTCTTGAAAAGCGTAAATGT
This sequence comes from Uloborus diversus, assembly GCF_026930045.1. Classification (NCBI taxonomy): domain Eukaryota; kingdom Metazoa; phylum Arthropoda; class Arachnida; order Araneae; family Uloboridae; genus Uloborus; species Uloborus diversus. Next base: position 114,562,954 of record NC_072735.1, read on the forward strand.
TGTGATCAAAAAAAGGGGACTGATTAAAGTACGGGCGCTTATTCGAGATACTACGGCAGTTCCATTGGACTAAAGACACACCCTCAGCGACAACAAAGAACAAACAGAAAAAAAAGGCCCACCGGACCGAGGGAAGAAAAAGCGCCAAAAAGAGGGAGGGACCAAAAAGGGAGGCCCACTGTCACCGAGGACCAAGAGAGGAGGGAGGAAGGGCGGGGGTCTGGTTGGGCAGGGAAGAGCTGGGAGGACTGACTTGAAGAGAGTTGCCAGAGGTATCCATAGCATTAGAGGACGTGGGGTTAGAAGCGTTAGGAACTTTCCTGGGACGCTCAGGGCTAAGAGGCAATTTGGAAAAGATATTGGTGACCATATTTTGAATGCTAGAGAGGGTACTGTTCATTGCTTGTTCGAAGATTTTTGACTGAATTTCGACAATTTGGTTGAACTTATCCTCCATCCTCTTTAGAGCCTCGGTGAGGATACTTTCGACTTTAAGGTTTAGTTGTTCCTGGGAGTTAGGGATACCTTCTATCCTGACAACTTGGGCGAATGAATGATTTTTTTCTTTGCGGTATCTGCGCCTGGCCTCCGGAAAAGATAAACAATTGATACATTTAAATTTTAAAAAATTTGCTTCTTCGATGTACTTAGGGCAAAGTTTATCTGAGGCCAAGTGATCCCCCTGACAGAGTGCGCACCTAATGGTGTTGCTCCCGCAAGAGGCTGTAGTGTGCTGTTCAGCACAGCGGCCGCATACTGCTTCTGAATTACAATTTTTGGAGCTGTGATTATACTGAAGACATTTAGTGCAAGCCCTTGGTCTATCTATGAACAGTTCCACGTTATAGTTCGTGTACCACAATTTGATTGAGGAGGGAAGGTTGGTGCCGTAAATGGTTACTAAAACCGACTCGCTTTGGTGTTTGACTCCTTCTTTGATGTAAGAAAATCTACGAAGTTCCTTGCTGTATACTCCTTGCTCGTATAATTCAGTGGCTAATTCATTTAGGCTAACTTCGATAGGGATATTACGAAGAAGGAATCGAGTCGTGGTTCCGTCGTTCAACAGTGAACTTTCTGTAGGAATATTTAGTATCGATTTTTTTGCCAAAATTTCTTTGGCACATGCTGCGTTGTATGTTTTCACTATCATGTGATTGGTACGAGTAAAATCGATAGATTCAATTAGATTATGGTTTATGAGCGACTCTTCAAAATCTTTTTTAATAAGCAAAGGTTTATTACGGGGGAGACCGGCTGAGGGCTGGTCTTTAACTTTGAAAAGAATACAAAAATTAGAACCACCGTTGCCAGCAATGGCATCAATGGTGGTCGGGTAATCCGAAATACTTTGAAAAACATTGGGGTCGTCAATACCTGCCATGAGAATGTAAGCAGGAAAATGGTGCTGACGCAAAAGGAAAAAAAGAAAAATTTGCCTTACCTGAGCATGGAAGCGCCCGCCAAACCCAAAGACGGCAACAACTTGGGCTCCGCCGCTTGCGGGAGCAACACCCGAAAAAAAAAAGGAAAACGCACGCACAAAAAAGCAAACTAGACGAGGAGGGAGTCCCAGAAACAAGAGGGAGACGCCATAAGCAGCCTAAAAAAGGAAAAAAAACTACAAAAAGAAAAAGGGCCAAACACCCGGCCCGTGCATCTCCCGGCTGCAACGCAGCAACCACTACACACGAGAGCTACTACTAAACTGCCACTGCCACAGACCCACGAGGAAGAGAACAGTTCGACACGATCGTAAACATGTCATAAACAAAACTTCAAAAGATTACTGAAAATGGCAGTTCATCAGAGTGAAAACGCATGAATGTTATGCAGAAGGGGAGTATGCTGTCCCTCTCGGCAGGGGGACAAATCCACTCTATTTCTGCACTTCTTTCATTAAAATTAGATATAAAAACTTTTTGAGGGATTGGAGTGTCAATTTTCACCGGAATTTCTGGACTGTAAATGTATGTGTATTTAAGTAGTTTATTGAAGTTCTTTTACTTTGAAAAAGGTTAAAATAAAATATGATTTGTTTTCTATCTGGAATGTCTCTGCTCCTCACATTGAAGTTTGATTGGCTCTTTAGGGGAACCAAACAGTTAGATCACACTCTCTTAAGGTGTAAAATTTTGCTCTTATTTCTAAGTGATATAATCTTGGTACTTAAATATTTTGGTCTTATTTGTTTATGATTGTTACTTTTGTATCATGATCTTTTTAAATATAAAATAGATGTATGGTCAATTTGTGATAGCTCGAACCTAAAGGGATCGACAAAACACTTCGACTTATCGGAAGTTCGACTTACCGCTAGTTTCAGTTTTCGGCATTTTAATATTAAAAACCATCGATTATTTTAATTAATCTGTGCACATAACAGACAAAACTGCGGAACTTAAAATGTTTAAGCACAGTATGCACTGTTTGATCAAAAATATTGAGAGAAAAAATTCAAAAGCATGGGTTTGATTTCAATACTGCCGGAACCACTTGAATAGAGCTGATTCTACTTCAGGAAAGGTGCACATCTTCATTTGTTTCAAATTCGGATTCATGGATTTTATTGCTTTATAAGTTTCTCTCTTTTTCTTTTGATATCATTGACAGAGTACTTTTTTAGACATCTTTAACAGTAAAGAATACTCAGTCTGTCTCAGGAACTTATCAGCAAATGATCGAACTAAAGAATGAAGAGGAACGCATCTTAACTTAGGTCAGCCTTTAAATAAAAGACTTGACAACTTGGTAGCTTAAAAGCAAATTCGTAGTCCAGCAACATGTCAAAGTGTAAACAGTACAGTATAGCAAAAGAAAACAAGCTAACTCATTTCCGCAAGTGTAACTCCTTTATTGTTCAGTTCTCAAAAGGTGGGAACAAAAAAGTTAATTCTGAGCAATTTTTAAAATTTTGAAATTTGACATCAATTTTGTTTTTATTGCATAGTATGTACACCTAGAACATCATATACAAACATGAAAAGACAGCAGGTATTTATAAAAATTAATAAATAGCAAATTTAATGATCTGTCTGTAGGTAACAGATTTTGGACATTGTTATCCAGTAGGTAACGGATTTTGGACATCACCATAATGTAAGTTTCACAGTTTTTGAACTTTTCCAATGAAAATTTTATCTATTTTTAAATTCTGCAATGAAAAATAAAGGAGTTAAAGTACTTGAATGACTTTAAATACTGGCTTTTAAATAATAAAATTTTGTTATAGTTTTGTAGAATCCGAAAAAAAAGCCAACCATTTTGCCAGCGCAGGTGATGAAATCACCAAACCTGACACTATTGGCGAAAACCGGAATTCCCCGCTGGTTACCCTTCGCTTATCGTATGCTGTGAATTGTCGCCAATCGGAGTTTGCTTGGCGATTTTTGTGCCGTTTTGTTTATTTAAATACCTTTGTTACGATCAAAACTTGTGTTCCTACTGTTATTAATGTAATGTTCAATGCATAACGTATTAATTCTGCAAAATGTCAATGGATTGAAGAAATCAACATTATATTAGCCTTTTTTATTAATGTTACAAGACAGAAGAGCATTTAAAATAATGAATAAATGGACAGAATTATCGGCGTCTAGATCGTAATGCAATTTGGACATCTCACATATATGATATGTTTAAGAAAAATGATTTTGCTTCAAAGATACTGCATAAAAACATATGAAAACACTTTAAAATAATTGACAATTGATTTTGAGGATCGAAAAATAGCTTTAAAACATATAAATCATATTTTAGTTCTCAAATAATAGCATTGTCCAGATCGTAATTTTTGGACATACATCAAAATTTCCAACTTCCATTTTTTCTAAAATTGTTTACGAAATAAATAATCTGTCTTTAATTTTTTTAATTTGTGGAAAATATTATCAAAAGACTTTTCAGTTTGAGATTAATACCCTTAATTTTTTTTGAAATGTATGGAAATAATTTTTTTTTTAAATGGTATATGAGCTCGTGTAATGTTTTGGAATGTCCAAAATTGTGCCTTTTAGCAAAGAAAATATTTTTTTAAGGGCATTTGAAGAGCATTTTTTCCATAATTTATGTCAATTCTTGTCTCTGTAAAGTATTATAATTTAACTCAAAAATTTTTGAGTTAATTAAAATGAAAGTTATTCGGTGTTGAAGCTCCAAAGTTGAGGTCTGTGTTTGCTCCCACCTTTTGATAAGTGCTCTTTCGCACCTTGACTCAACAGGTGCTCTTCTTGCTTTAGAGGTCTATCGTGCAGGAATTGCAAGTGAAGGTGAATTAATTTTTCTCTCACAGTCACTTGGTTTTTCTTTCTTTCTTTTTTTTCCCGTTCTTTCGAAATAAATTTAGAGTCATCTTTGAAAAAACTTTGAGTTAAAGGAAGTTAAATTCAAGATATTGAGAATAATTTGCATGGAATTAAAGACAAAGGGCTCGTGACTTGATAAAAACTTCAAGTTATAGTAATGTTTGAGTTATCTTGAATTGACTGTATTTTTTTTTCTTTCCAAGTATAACGTAACTATGACTGAGCCTCTTGTGGATGGTGAAGGATATCCCCGCAGTGATGTAGATGTGTATGCAGTTCGTCATATCAGACATCAAATTATATGTAACTACTTATTTTCTTGAACCATTTCATAAACAATTTTCATTATTTAAAAATTATATGTGATCTTTTCAAGCAATTTGGATGCAGTATGCTTTTAAAACAGAGACTTTTAAATTGATATTTATTTCTTAAAATTACATTTATTTTTTAAACTTATATGTACAATGGGCATGCTTAACCTTTAGGCTACGGCAACTATACAATTATCTTTTCCCTCTCCCTACGGCTCAAAGCTTTCTTAGTTCCTTCCCCCCCCGAATAGGACAGCATAAAGGGGGCGATGTCCACTTCGACCGCTGAGCTCTCCGCAATACAGGGTTACTATAGTGGGACACTATACTTGGCTAGTCATCACTTATTCAATGGTTTGAAAATAATTTTTTTCCCTCCTTGTTCCTTATGGGGTTCTCTAGGTTTAGATTTTCTGTAAGTATATTTGGTTCAGTTTTAAAATTGAAATCACTGAAATAACGCTTCTCATCTAACCTAAGGCTAACGACAACAAAATAATAAATATCAAACTCTATTTGTGAGGTAGACCACTGGATTCAATAAATGCCAGATGTCCTTATCTATGCGCTAAAATGCGGAGGTAAATAGCGTTCAACTGAGACCAAAGCCATTGTAAATACAATGTAGAATACCTTAGATTCAAGGGAGGCAAATTTGCTTTTCAGCTTGGCTATTCAGAAAAATGATGACACTAATACGTGTGTCCAAGAAAGAATCCACAATAATAGCGAACAATTCCTTGGTTTGCTTTTCTGAGCAGGTGCAAGCGGAATATGCTTGAACACCGTATTCATTTACATAAAGAACGTTAGCGCTTATCTATCTTTTAGAGCATGCAAGGCATTCTTTTTTGTATATGAAGCTGGCGTTTCAAAGTCAATCACTGTCGAGTGAGATAATATGGAGAGACAGCCTACAAATCCCCTGATATCCCCATTCACTCTTTCTTCTAATTGTGGTTGAAATACCTCTAGTAATTGTTGAAGGATTAAGTTCCGCTCCCTTCACAAAGCACAAGAAATATATCTGGGCAAATTTGTTTTAGATTCCAAGTCTTTCCTCTTTTCAACATTTCCTATTTATGTACTATCTTTATAATACATTTTCACTACCCAGTACGTTGTTATTTGTGAGTAAGAGAAGATAAGTAAAAAAAAAAAAAAAATACGCATGAGTAAACAGAAAACCAACCTCTTTCTTTCATTTTTTACTGGCATAAACAGTTCCAAATGTAAGAATTAATTAACAGAAAAAAAAAATAAACAGACATTAGACTCTCATTGAAAACTGAGTAAGATATATCAGGTGCTCTTATAAATCTTTTCACCTAACCTCTCTTTTTTTTTTTTTTTTTTGCGCAAGGAAGAAAGAGGAGCAACCGACTTTGACTAAAAAATTAACATTTTAAGCCCCTTAAATACAAACAGGGGGAAAACTGAATGCACAAATTTATACTTTATTAACTGCTTTATAAGGCCATAACGTTTAAGAATTCCTAAGTTGAACCATAAAATTAAAAAATTCAGCGAAAAAAAAATCCTCGTAAACGTGCCCTGGTGTACCATACTTATTTTGTTTCATTCAGCATATCCTTAGTCCTTTTGACTTTCTACTGAAATAATATTCGCTATAGACAAAATATCAAGGAAATACATTTATATTTTCTAAAATATCAAAATTAAGTTTTTATGCTTTTCACTCAATAAGTGATCAATTAGATAGATTTTGAGGTGTAGCGAAGGGGGGGGGGGGGAAACACCCCTCAGAGCCCTTGATTTTACATTCTTGCCATCCCTAGTGCAATAACTTTTACATATGAAAAGGCTCGTTTTGAACAGAAAACCCTCTCTAGAAGATAATTCTGGCTGTGCTAGTGACTCTTTTTATAATTAAAAAAAAAATGAGCATTTAGTCTAACTTTCAATTTTCAAACCAAAAGATTCACGACACAGATTCTTAATTGAACCTCTCTTTCAAATTTATTGATTTTAGAATGTTTTCCATGTTTTGTTGAAACGGTATTACAAATAATTTTCAGTTAAAATGTAAATAAAGAAATAAATGAAAAGTGGCAAATCGCAAATTGATAAGTTGTTTCTTATTCAGCATGATATTCATTTTCGAAAAGTTAGCAAAATAAGATATGCTTTTCAAGTGTTTAATTATTTTTATAAAACCATAACAAAAGAAATATTTTGGAGAATGATGTTTCTTGCGCTCTGCTCCCTAAATATCTACACTGCTTAAACTAAATAGGTGTTTTGTACTCAGTAAAATATGCTGTTATTAATTATAGGAAGCCTTACTATTGGGTTATTAAACAGAAAAAGGCTATCAAAAATTTTTCTTTCCTTCAAGTATTTTACTTCTGCTTAACTTTCTCCCCTCTTTTTCGAAACTTCGCCACACATTCCTTCACTGGGAACAAAACTATGCCAAACGCCTCTGATTGACAGACCCCCAAAAGGGGTGTAGTGCGTTTCATTCATTTTCTCCCTGCGTAGGCGTGTGTGAAAGGATTATCAACTGCGGGAAGTAACTGGAGGGGGAAGGGAAGGACTGGTACAGACGTTGTACCACAGCCGTAGGAAGAGAACACTTTTTGTCGGTACAGCATATGTACCGCCGTTGGCTAAAGGTTAATATTTTTGTGTCAACTGATGGCTGAAGCAGTGTTAATTTCTTAGTGCCCTTTTTTCTATTAATGTATATAAAACTTGTACTGCAACGAGCCTAATCTGTCGATAATTTTCTTTACACCTTCCTTTTACTGTAATGCCTTATAATTTCCCGTTTATTTTCATTTAAAATAAAAGTTCTTCACAAAATGGCTATTAATTAACTTTAAAAAACATAATTAACTTAATAGTGCCCAATTATGTCGACTTACCAGGCTTGGAGTAATCGCCGATTACGTAACCATAATCTACATAATCGATTACATTTTTGTGTAATCATAATTTGGGAATGAGACTCTCGTAATCTTGTTCTTGTAATTTTAATCAACTGTTTCTTGCATAATGGTAACCGCAATCTAAATTTCAATAATCATAATTTAGCCTTATCATGTAATCTTGACTTGCTGCTAGTGAAAACTTATTAGCTGAGATTCTACAATGGTATAAATGAGATGGCATCTGGACAGCGGAGAAGATAAGACTTCAATCAAATGTAAAAAGGAGGGCCTTTGGGCACTGCTGACGGTTGTCAAAATGAGGATCATAAACAAAATGTATCGTAAGTGGTTTATACTAAGTGCCATTGACAGGGACCCTGCAAGAACGTCTGTCTCCCGGGGTTTTAGGATTGGTCATCAATTTTCCTTTTCATTACTCAATGACAGGCACACAAGCGAAGCTACTGCCTCGGAAAAAGAACAATATGAACAGTACTAGCAAGCCTGGATTTATGTAAAAGCTAAGCAAGCTATAGCTTAAGGCCCCCGCTTTGTTAGGAACTCCGAATTCCCGGGAATTAGCATGATTTGTTCCAGAAAAAAAAAGAAAAGTACTTTAAAAAATAAATTTCATTTTCTATTACTTGAAAATTTGGAAAAGTAGCTACAAACCACAAATGGGAAAATAAGTTAGAAATTCTTTTGTTATTGCTTGCTTTCATCTTACTTCTGCATATTCTCAATCTGTTTAGCATGGGAATAAAATGCACTACCTCTTTTCCTTTTCATTCTCTGCCCCCACTTGCAACTTTGTCATGAGAAATCAATAGTTTCTTTTTTCTTTGAAAATACATGTTTCTTACTAAGTTAGAACTGGACTGTAAAATTTACAATCAAGTACTAAAATATCAGAGACTGGAAAGTACGAATAAAGTGCATTAAATAATTTTAATTGTTCTAGAGTCCTTGAAAAAAATTAGAAAAGTCTTTGAAAATCCTAAGTAAAGTGGGCTCCAATTTTATTGCTTAACAAGTGTATAAATTTTGAATGAATCAAATGGGCAGTGAAGGGCGTCCATATAGGGGGCAAGTGGGGGCTCAAGCCCCCCCCCCTTGAAATTAGAACTTTCATGCTTTTAGTACTTTTTTCTTTGCAAAACTGTAAAAACATTTCTTCTCCAGCAATTAATGAATAAGTTATTAAAATTGTTAAATTTTAATAACTTTAATCTGTACTGAAATCGGTTTCTATGGGGAAAATATCCTGCTAAACCATGGGGAAAATATCTGAGCCCCCCCTCCCTTAAAATTTTGCATATGAGCACCCTTGTGGGCAGTATGTTACTCACTTGTTACCTATTTCCTAAATCTGTACACCATTTCTTTTAAAGAATTTTTTAGTTTTAATCATTTTATATTTGATTCATTGTTCAATTTGCCAACATTTCTGGGTTGGAGGTGCGATTAAAAACTAATTGTACCATACCGAATTCCAATGTGAGCAAGTAACAATGCATTTGCTTTTTCTCTTCCTGCGCGCTTTCTTTCTATCAACTGCTGTCATTGATTTGTCGAATCAAAAACAATTTTTACTGTGTATTATCTTAATTTGCGAAGAGTAAATAACTGTCCTGATATTTTTATAGTTCCAACTACATCTTATAATGCTTAAAATTTTGAATTTTCTATCTATTTTTCAAAATTTCCTCCGGGGGAGAAAACCTTCGATTGAGGATATTCTATACTCCACTTAAAGGGGAGTCCTGGGTCACTCTCTTGATACTATTCCCTCTCTGAAGGTCAATCTAAAAAGGACATCAAGGAAAACACATTAAAACACAATCAAAAAAGTAAAAGCATTGCTGTATGTATCAGAGGAAACAGACAAATATAGTAAAGGGGAAAAAAATTAAAAAATCTCTTAAACCACTGAGAGAAACGTTGTTCAAACTTCAAAAGGGGCCCCCATACCTGAAATATCTTAGGGCCCCATTAAGTCTAAATCCTGCCCTGAGTACTAGCATATATTTTCGCTTCGAGAATGTTTTGAAAAACAGTATAACCTTTCGGTGTTTTTTTACTTTCATTCACAGAAGCCGTGGCATCAAAACTGCCTTCAAAAAGAAAAGGAAAAAAGAACCTGTTCACACTTCCAAAAGTGTTGATTCTTTCATAAAAGAGAAAATTGAAAGCAAACTAAAATCATAATTTTTGAACTATGACGTAGTTACTGCAAACCAGCAATGTGAATAATATATGTGCATGCATTTTTCTCCCATGAGTCTGTAATCGTAATCAAAATCGTAATCGGCACATAATAATTCTACTCGATTACATTTTTTAAATAATCTAATCATTGCTGTAATTGCAATTACGTTTTGGCAGAGGATTGTAAAAGTAATTGTAATCTCCTATTTGTCAAGCTTGTAATCATAATCGTAATCCATTACCATAGGCGGATTTAGGACTGAGTTCCTGGGGGGGCAGGACTTTTTTTTTTGGAGCAACATTTTTAATTGCCCCCCCCCTCTCCCATGTTTCTGTCTGTTTTCTGTGATTCATAAGGCCATTCTTTACTTTTTTATGTGTCATTTTCATTACTGTGTGTAATCATGCTGTCCTTTTTGAATTGACCTTAAAAGAGCTGGTATTAAGAGAGTGACGCAGGGCTCCCTTTTAAGTGGGATATAGAATATCTCTAATTTTAGGGGGCCCCGGGGTTACTCCCCCGGAGGAAATTATATAAAATGGATATAAAATTCTGCATTTTGATGTCTTATAAGGGTTAATTGGAAATAATAGACAAATATTTTTTTTAAAAAGTTTTATACTTTAAAAGTGCTTTGTGAGATGCAAGTTAATACTTTAAAAGAAATGAGATTCAGAGAATAGGTATCAAGAGAGTACTACCTCTTGATGGCTGAATTTGACACATTTTGGCATTCCTCCCCCTACAATTTGTTAGAAATTTTAAAATTTAAGGGTTAGCCACACATTTAAAAATATTCAAGGTTTCCAAATACTTGAAAATGAAATTAGTTTTTCAAGCACTTTCCATTTTTTTAAGGAATGAATCACAATTTTTTGGGAGTTAGGGGCCCACTTCAAAGCAAGGGCCCTAAGTTATAGCTTGTTTATCTTATAGGCAAATCCAGCCCTGCATGTAATTCATTCTTACCTGCAGATTTTTGTTTGATTTTTTGTAATTGTAACGAAAATTCGTCAGTTTTTACAGTTTAAGGATTTTTATGATGTTACCAATCTGTGTAAGGTTTTTATCGGTTTTTATCAAATTTCAGCAAATTTTTCCAAAACTTTTGATGACTGAATTACTCAGATTTCAATAATGACAATAACTGTCTAATTTAGACTTAGATGATTATGACTTACCTTAATTTTTTAGAAAGTAAGGAAAATGGTACTTCCCCTCTAAGTAAAAAGATTCAATTAATCAGAACGTTCAGATAACTGAAGTTTATTCAGTTTGCGATAGTATTTACTTTTCTTTCTCAAAAAAAAAAAAAAAAAAGACAAGCCGAAAATTTTCCGAGCGCATGAAGTACAGTTCTAACTATTAGTTTCATATATACAATTTTTTTCCTTTAAAAAAGTAAAGAAAACACAGTTATAAAAACATTTCATCAGGTAATAATGCGATCTTACAAGAGTTGTGCTACGGTGTTAACTGTTACATTTGATAGTATTTTGCTGTACAAAAACCTTTTAGCTATGTACTTCTTTTGCAATAGCATACATTTCAAATCGGCCAATTTCATTTGAACGTGTGAATCCAGAAGGTTCTTCAAAATCTTTCGTCTGTAACAACCCAAAACATCTAGTTTTTGAAATCACGCAAATTGAAAATAAACATTCTGAAAAGAGAGAAAACAAATCGTAATGAGTAGATCGTTCTGTTAGCGCAAATTGGGGAAGGGGGAGGGAGGGTCCCAAACGTCAATTATTATAAGTGTTACAGCTGAATGCATAGCTCGTTTATCCTATATTTTGCCCAAATGGTTTTCAATCCGAAATAGTGAATTTAGACCAATTTTCAGTACCCCAGTGACAGCTGTACTATTTGTATTTAACGTTTGGTTTTTTTCTTTTTCTTTTCTCCCTTCAGAAAAGGACATTCGCTATCCTCTTCATTTTAATTGAACTATTCAAAAAAGAAAAAATCATGATTTGTTTTGTTATATTTTGGAAGATAAGTTGTTACTATATAAACTCCTCCCAAAACTGGAGGGCATTGCCCCCTTTGCCCCCCTCCCTATAAATCCACCCATGCTCTTTTGAACTATTCAAAAATGAAAAAATAATGATTTTTTTAAAAATTTTTTTTGGAAGATGTGTTGTTACTACATAAAGTCCTCCCAAAACTGGGGGGGGGGGCATTGCCCCCCTCTGCCCCCCCCCATAAATCCGCCCATGTCCATTAGATTCTTTCGTAATTTACTCCAAGCCTGGTACTGACTAAAATTTTTTAAAGTTGAGTAAGGAACTGAAGATACAGTAAGTACCAAGAGAGCAAGAGACTGAATTAATATTAGATTAATTTAAATTTTTAAAGTTTAGGTAGACTTACTCCAGTTAGTAATTTATCGATCTGTATTTTTACTGTCTACTTTCCAACTGATTAAAAATATAATTATGCTCATCTGCTTTCCTTTTAAATAAGGGTTAGGTTTACTCTGACTATATTAGTCTCTTTTGAAAGCCTGTTGGTTAGAGCTTGTATCCAAAAAAGGGCAACTTCAGGTTTGAAGGGCACTTAAAGAGCATCAAAAGGATAGCTCTTCACACCAAAAGAGCTATATGATACTGCTCTGCCAAAAAAAAAAAAGACTTGAGAACAATTAGGAAAATAGTAAAGCAGTCTATGCAACTATCATTGTACAAGGTATCCGCATACTGAGAAAGTCGGAAAAAATCATGGAAAGTCCTGATTTTCAGCTAAAAATTCTCAAAAGTGATGGAAACAGACTATTGGTAATGGATTTTGCATTCTGAAACATACATTAATACCAAAATTTTACTAATTTTGCTTAAAATTGAAGCATTTGAGAGCATGGGCGCCCATATGCAAACTTTTAAGGGGGGGGGGCTCAGATATTTCCCCCATGGTTTAGCTGGATATTTTCCCCATAGAAACTGATTTCAGTACAGATTAGAGTTATTAAAGTTTGACATTTTTAATTAATTGTTCCTTAATGGCTGGAGAAGAAATGTTTTTACATTTTTGCAAACAAAAAAGTACTAAAAGCAAGGAAATTCTAATTTCTAATTAATTTTCTCTGCCATTTGGACATTAATAATTTTGTATTTACCATTATTTCAAGTCCACAACACTGTAATTGAACACAGGAGTGGATCTAGAGGGGGGGGGGGGGGCATGGGGGGACACATGTGTTATACTGAAAAAGAAGCATAGACCTTAATTGGGAGATAAATTATGTCCCTACCCTCAAAACAAAACTTTTATTTCCAAAATTTTTCTCCATCTTTCACATCATTTCTTGATTGCAACTACAGACACTTGGACGATCTCTATATGCTGCTGTTCTCAGAGTATACTTATTGTTCACTAGACCAAAGAGAGCCTAAATTTTCGTTTTTATGGCTTTAATATCGAAACTAGGGGGAGAACCCCCTTTCCCGTGCCCTTTCACAAATGCCTTGATATGTAGCAAAAAATTGCATTTTAAGTCTTTTATTTGGCGAAAAAGTCAACGGAAACTAGCTTATCCAACCCTTATCAGTTAACTTGCTTAAAAGCAACTTAAATGAAATTTTTTGGGACTTCAATTACAAACGATCTTTGATAGGGCCCCCTCCTTCCCTAGTTTATATTGTGATGATAGCTTTATATCGATAGTTTATATCGTGATGATCATATTACAGAGTGGGCTGATAAATGGGATATGGCTGTTAATGTTGGGAAATGTCAAGTGCTACATTTAGGGCATGGGAATAAGTGTACAAGTTATTATTTGCAAGGTTCAGTCATTAGTCAGGCAGAAAAAATTACTGACCTGGGCGTCTTAATAAGTCAGGATTTAAAGTTCAGCCAACAGTATAGCATAGCTAGTAACAAAGCCAATAAGATGCTTGGGTTTATCAATAGATCTATTTCAAACAAATCTAAAGAAGTTCTTCTGCCCTTATATAGAAGTTTGGTAAGACCTCATTTGGAGTATGCTGTTCAGTTTTGGTCTCCTTATCTTAAGAAATACATTAATGTATTGGAAAGGGTTCAAAGGCGGACTACAAGGCTAATAAATGGACTTTCTTATTTAGACTATGACTCCAGGCTTAGAAGGCTAAAAATGTACAGTCTTGAGTAAAGAAGAGACCGAGGGGACATGATTCAGTTGTTTGAATTTATTAAAATGAAAGATGTTATGGGGCTGAAGTTTAGCACTGAAAACAGGACAAGGGGTCATTGTTTTAAGCTATTTAAATCTCAGGCTAACATGGATGTTAGGAAAAATCATTATTTTAGCAGGGTAGTGGAACCTTGGAACAGCTTACTGGAAGAGGTGGTAATGAGCAAGGGAGTAGATAGTTTTAAGAGGGCCATTGATCTTCACTGGGGATTGTAAATTGACTAGGACCAGTCTAGCTGGGCCCAGAGCCTGTTGCTGGTCGTCGCTTTTGTATTTGTATTTATTTTCACAAAGCACTAATTAAGACAATTTTTGTGAAAAATTATAGATTTGAGAACTTGAAATGTTGCAGATATCCTGGGTTTACTTATTCCTTTGTTAATATTTCTCTTAGATACTAAGCTCACTGGCCTCAAGCTCCATATCTGAGGACTTTGTACAAAATAAGACCAAAAATAAAGCATTATTATTATTTTTTAAACGAGTGCTTTCAAATATTTTGCGTGACCTTCTCACCCAAGCTGATAGTATTGTCACCCACTATGATCTTTTTGGTTTTCTGTATCGAATATCAACATCCCTTGAGAAAATAAAAATGATTTACTCTGGAATTTTCCTATTAGCAGATAAATGTGGAGCAGTCTCAGTTTTTGGAGTATTAGCTGACACTGCTGCTCCCTCTCCCTCTTTTTTTTTTGGCCTGAAGCAAACATTTAGAGCTTCTTTACCTCGTACTGGGTGAGGCATCAATTGATGACTTTGCTGGGAGCACATGATTGCTTCTTCTTTCTGTCAAACTAAGGGTCATGTTATTGTCTTGTAATCTGTATGGCATCTCTGTCCTTCTGATTTAAAAAAAAAAAAGTAGAAATTGCCTTTAAAAAAAAATGACTTCTGTTTTTTAAAAAGGTGATGCCAGCAGATTTTTTTCTCCAAAAATGGTCATCAGGGCCGCGCCAAGCCTGATCGGCGCAGTCGTGCAAATGTCTTTTAAGCACCTTTATGCTCTGGCGTTCAATGAAAATATAGTTACCATCTGGAGTGAGGTTTTGCTGACAAATATAAAATGAAAAAAAAAAAATATGTTGGCATTTAGTTTATATAAAATATAATGTGTGAATATTTAATTTCGCAATATGGTGTACGTTTTTACTTCATATCTCAAAATTATTCCACGCTCAGCAGCTCCTCTGATAGGCTAATATAATGCATTTTTTGGAAGAAGAAAATTTCAATATCTAACAAGGAGAAGTTACGGTCTCGGAAATTCAGATCGGGATGAGATTTGGTAGTTTAGTAGTATCCTTTAAGGGTACTCTCAGGGTAAAGTAATAAAGCGCACTAGCCATAAAATTCCGAGAAAACAGCCTTTAAAGATTTACTCGCAACTTATAAACCAGTAGAGATTGTTCGTAAACAAGCGCCCGGTGGTCACGTGGGCAGCGCTCTGGGGTTCCATGCGGCCGATCCGAGTTCAAATCCACTGCAAGTTTTTTTTTGTTCATTTATAAAGTGACTATTACCGCTTTTTGCAGTTTGAATTGAAGGTAATATTTAATTTTAAAAATATGATGTATTTTTAATGTGTGATAGTACATTAAATTTCTATTTACTATTCTCACAAACAAGTGATTACACATTTTTAGATATTATAAACTTTGACGAAGTAAATGATTTTTGCAATAAATGCATAATCAGTTTCTTTGTGGATGAGTAAAAAGAATGTTGTTTTATTGCACATATAAAAATGGATGCGAGAAATTGAACTTGATATGATTCTGATGCAATCAAATGATTTTCAGTAAGCAAGCTCTCGTAATAAACGACAGCATCTTTTAATCTCTGCTTCAACATTTCACTGTGCAATGAATTTTTATCCATTTTGTTAACAGATTTTATTCGTTTCAGGGTTACTTCAATAACCGACCATTTCGATTCACAATATTTAAAAAACTCAAATCCTTTTTCACGGTATAGAATTTTCCAGTCGAATATACAGCACAGACGATAAATAAATTTAATGATGAAAACAAACATGAACATTACAGACGATAATAGATGGAAAATAAAGAGTTGAATATTCAATGTAAAATACAGCAGACGACAAATTTACAAATAACAGAATCAAGGAGCAAAACCATTGCTCGATAAGTGCGGTTAGGGTTTTTAAAATTTGACTACCTGCTTATGTGCAATAAAACAACATTCTTTTTACTCATCCACAAAGAAACTGATTATGCATTTATTGCAAAAATCATTTACTTCGTCAAAGTTTATAATATCTAAAAATGTGTAATCACTTGTTTGTGAGAATAGTAAATAGAAATTTAATGTACTATCACACATTAAAAATACATCATATTTTTAAAATTAAGCATTACCTTCAATTCAAACTGCAAAAAGTGGTAATAGTCACTTTATAAATGAACAAAAAAGAAACTTGCAGTGGATTTGAACTCGGATCGGCCGCATGGAACCCCAGAGCGCTGCCCACATGACCACCGGGCGCTTATTTACGAGCCATCTCTACTAGTTTATAAGTTGCGCTTAAATCTTTAAAGGCTGTTTTCTCGGAATTTTATGGCTAGTGCGCTTTATTACTTTATCCTGAGAGTACCCTTAAAGGATACTACTAATCTACCAAATCTCATCCCGATCTGAATTTCTGAGACCGTTACCTCTCCTTGTAAGTTAAAGCCACTTTGAATATTTATCTAATCTCTAGGTGATAACAATAAAGAAAACTTTTATGCCTGTCAAAACATGACAACGGGAGCAGTGGCGCAGCTAGAAAATAGTTTTAGGGAGGCACAAATTGAAAAAAAAAATGTCTTTTAATAAGGGGGGTCCGGGGTTCTCCCTGGGAAAATTTTGAAACTTGTAGTTTGAAAAACACAATTTTAAACCATCTATGGTGGTGTTATGGGGAAAAAGTACAAGGGGCTCCACGGAAATTTATAGAAGTTGAAGCTTAAAATATGATTATAGGCCATATTTATTGGCGTTAGAATAAGCGATGGAACTCTGGGATTCTATGCGTTGGTTTTTTATAAATAGAACTCAATTTCTTTTCTACGCTCCAATTTTTTGAAATTGAACTTCCAAAAACTCAATTGTAGACAACTTTGAAGATTTTTACAGGAGAATTCTGGAGCTCCTCCTGGAAAATTTTTCAAAATTTAAGTCCTAAAAACCTAAGCAGTATTCTATGATATTAGGAGAAGTGATTCAGAGGCTATTCTAACTTGAAGTTTTCGTAAGTCATGTTTGAAAAACCTAATTTTTGATTATATTAAAGGAAAGAGGTCTGGAAGCCCTTGCCCGAATATTTTCTGAAACCTTTCAAAATTGAAGCTCTAAAAACGCAATTTTCAGTGATTTTTGTGAGCTTTCCCAAAATTTAGCGTAATTGAAGATCTGTAAACAAAATTTGAGATGCTCCGTAATGCTTTTGACGGGGGGGGGGGGGATTCGAAGGAGTGGCATTTTGAAAACTTTCTATTTTCAGGTGAACTCGAAAAAACGAAAAATAATAAGGAAAAGAGAAAAGAAATAGGATGAAGGGGGAGTAGCTGACCAATTAGCTGAAAATATTGAGAATTTGTTACTCAAAGATTTCTTTTTAAAAGTATTCAGTTTTAAGAGAAAATAAAGCTTTACCTAACACCATTATTTTTTCCTTATTGAAATCACTTTGTTTCCCAAAGACAAGTTTTTTCCCCCTTCAGCTGTAAAATTTTTTGAAAAACATTCAAAACATTCAACTAAGCATTTTGGAGGGGCACGGGGCGGTGGAACCAGAAGGGTGCCCTGTGGACCTCTACCCCATTCAGGTTGCGCCACAGAACAAAAGAGGGTACTGATTACATTCTTATAATGAAGGACAATATTGTACAGGATATTCCACCTTAAAATCCGAAAGTGAAACTTGCGGGTGAGACGAATAATTCTAAAATACGAAATCTTTAAAAAGGCATTGAATTTAATATCTGAAACAAACACATTGTCCAAAGCTCTTTCTTTAATTTGATACACAAATAGTTGAAGAAAAAGGGGGTGGAAGAATTGAGTAATTATGGTCAAGTCATTACTTTTTGGAACTGAAAAGTTTATCTACATTATTGTCTACAATATATATATATTACGCACAAGTAAATAGTATGCAAATGTGCTCAACGTATTTTTTAATGTATGATAACCTGATGCAGTGGAATTACCACGAACAACAGTTTTAAATCACAAGAAGACATATGCATGAATGGGGTTGTTTTCCTTCGGACAAAAGTACTATTTTTAGTAGGACTCGACCGATGCATCGGCGCCGATGGTTCAACAATTTAGCCATCGGCATTGGCATCGGCGGCCGATGCTAACTTGCAGGAAACATCGGCCCATCGGCCTTAAAATACATCAAAAAGCCGATGGAATAGGCCGATGTTTTTTTTTTTTTAAAGGACCTTTGCTATTTCACTTTTTAATACAAAGTAAAGGGAGTTTTTGATTTTAGGGAGTTTTTGGGAGTTTAAAATTGTTTACTTAAATTTCAGTATTAATTTCTATTTTAGTTACCCCTGAAAGAGTTTTTAATACTACATTCAGGTACCAAACAAGTTAATTATTGCGTTGTTTCTTGAAGTTGGATGTACGTATATACAGTCGAGTCCACTTAATAGAATAGGCAATTTGCCAGGGAAAATTATTCTAATAAGCGGTATATTCCATTATCCGGGATAAAAATAACACATCTCAACGGTGTAGTACATTGTAAGTTTATTACATTAAGCGGGGTATTCTATTATACGATATTCCATTAAGCGGGGTTCGACTGTATCTCTCATAAGTCATAACTCAAAGATGGTAAGCTGTAGAAGGTTAAGTTTTCACATGTGGGGTGTGCGTACGTTCCAGTTGTGCACTTCCCTTTTTGTTTTCAATCGGGTGTTCCGAAAAGCCGGTTTACTCATTTTTTGTAGCTACTAATTACTTATTTCAATGTAAAACTAATATAGTGTCTCAGACTGACGATCATTTGGTGATACATTGCTGCATTGGAAACCATGGAAACAAATATGAGATGGCGATTTGGTTTTTGTGTCATTTTGTTAGATTCCGTTGAACCGACGGTAATTTTTAATTTTTCAATATTTGTAATATGAATCACAGTAATGCAGTCTTTTCTGTATCGCTTCGGCGGAGTTACAAGTTTGGGGCCCGTCGAAATACATTTTGGGGCCCCATTTCTCTATTACAGAAGTTGTAAAACATTTATCATAAGCATTTTTGTAACTCCTACGGTGTCCCTACAGTTATGGGACCTCTCGTGCAATTGAAACATTTGCTATATTTTAAATCCGCCACTGCACGTCAAAACAAACTCGGGTGCAAGTTTAAAAAGATTTTTACTGCTCCATTTTTATGATTATTTTGAACTCGATTTTTTACGACTATTTTTTGAATTTCCGAGAGCACTTGCGTGCCCCTCCTCCCACTACCTCAATTTCTGAAATTAAACTCTAGTTGTACTTCTGAGTTCTTTAAATTAACACCATTCATAAAATTAGATTTTTTTTTCAAACTTTATCTATTGTTTAGAAAGAATTTAAAGCATTAATGTAAGAAATTGATTAAAGACGTTTTGAATGGTGACATAATTCGAAAATCAAAGGGACTTTTGAATTTTTTCTTCAGAAGTGCTGAAGTAGATTCAGAAACTCTTCCGAGGCGTTGGTGAGCGGTTCTGTACTAAAAAAATGAGGCCGAAGTTGGGGCCGAAGTGTGAGTTACTCCAAAATCAGAGGGTGACCCCCCCCCCCCCAAACCCTCCCTCGTCGTTTCAAGCATTTCTTAAATATTTATTGCGATTATTTATTTTGGTCAAGAAATGTCATTTTGCGTATTTCTCATACTTGTTTCACCTATATTTCGTAATGCGCCTTATTTTTTGCATCATTAATAGCGATCGATTTTTTTTTCTGTTGTAAGTAACGATTTTTATGTATTTATATAAAATCAATGAATAAGTTATTTTCGTTTTTTATAGAAAAATTTCAAAAATTTTCTATTATGCATTTTTTTTTTAATTTCAGAAAATTATTGCTAAATTTAAAAATTTAATTTAAATTTGTTTGTAAAGCTTCATAAAAGATTAAACAATCAAATTGTTCAATACTAGACTTATTATACAGGGAATTTAGGAGCTCTAAGCTCCAGGCGTTCCAGAAACAGTCATATGTTCATGTTCATGTTAGCAAACATCAAGTAGTATATTTATTTCGGTTATTAACTTGGTGTAAATATTGAGTTTTTTTTATTGTAGCTGCGTTTTAAGAACCTCGCTCTTTTTATGGCTATTCCTTTTTTCAGCAAAATGTATTTCAATATTATAGCTTTTATGAAAAATGCAAACTTTTCTATTCATAAATTTTAAATAAGTACAAAAATATTCCTATTATGATTTAATATTGTAATTTATCTGATACCTTTTTTGTTTAATTTGAAGACTAAAAAATGTCTACGTGCAATCTTTCCACTTTAATTGCGTAATTTGTTGACGGTTCCATAGTTTTGTTCTTATTATTATTTTTATTTATTTTTATTATTTCTTTTTTCTTTTTTTTTAATGACTAAATAACATAACTTAATGTTTTTAAACTATTTTTAGTTTACCTAAATCCATACATTATTACAATATTACTGAAATCTTAGTTATATGTTCAATTAAAAAAATATATATTGGTTATTAAACAGTCTCTTCGTTTTTCTTCTTTTTTTTCTTTCTTTTCTTTTTTTTTGGCTGTTGTTCTTTCTCTTTCCTCATACAGCAGTCAAAAAAGGAGAAGCATAACTACACACTATACAGATTGTACGTAGTACGATCCAAAAGTTCGGAAACAAGCTGTATAGAACCTTACTCAAAATAGTTCCCATTACCGAAGCACGTCCACCTTTAAAATGTCACCTTGAGGGACTATGTACTTCTGCCAGTGTTCATAAAACTTTTGGAATCACTCCTGGAAGCCATTTTTCGCTACATTTTATGATGCAGCTTTATCTTCTATTGACGGAAGAAAGCGACGTCCATACAGTTTTTTTTTTTTTTTTTTGGCTGGGAACAGGTAAAAGTCACTCGGAGCTAAGCCTCAACATGAAACTCGCCTTCTTCCCCACGATGAAGTTAAAGCAGCAGCGCAAAAGGCCTTACAGGAGGTTGCGAAAAATGTCTTCCAGGAGTACTTCTAAAAGCTAAACGAACGTTGGCAGAAGTGCATAGTCGTCCAAGGTACTATTTTGTAGATAGATGTGCTTCGGTAATGTGAACTATTCAGGGTAAGGTTTTATACAACTTGTCCTCGAACTTTTAGATCATACTACGTACGTATGTTTTTTCAATTTACTATTACATAACGTTTTTGAGTGACGCAAGTTTACGCGCATGTAGAGATCACAAGAGAATTTGCGATAATTAACTGAGGAGGCGTTCAAAAAGGATATTTCGGTCATCTATATGTTCTTAAGTACATATGCATGTACAAATGTGCCGGAAACACTTTATGAAATTTAAATTGGGTGATCGTAAAATAGAAATTTAGGTCGAAATCTGTTTTTTTTTTTTTTTTTTTTTTTGCGATTATACCATT
The DNA here is from genome assembly GCF_026930045.1 of Uloborus diversus. Taxonomy (NCBI): domain Eukaryota; kingdom Metazoa; phylum Arthropoda; class Arachnida; order Araneae; family Uloboridae; genus Uloborus; species Uloborus diversus. Next base: position 114,584,492 of record NC_072735.1, read on the forward strand.
CCTTATTCGTAGAAAGTAAAGTGAAATGAATAAACGATCCTTTAAATCCCTGATAATCTTATTAATTTATTTCTGTTTGATTTTTTTCTTTTTATGCCATCGGCCAACGGCATCGGCCATTTGGAGGAAAACAATCGGCCATCGGCCATCGGCCATCTTTGAACAATCGGCATCGGCCCATCGGCCAAAAAATGCCATCGGTCGAGCCCTAATTTTTAGTCACTGAAATTTATATAATAAGCAAAAAAAAAAAAAAAAAAACGTAGATCCAGAAAATACTTTCATTTTCCCAACAGTTATTTTTTAATTAATTTTTTCAAATTTTCGATTTTTCAAACAAGGCGTGGCCTTTATAACATCACAAATGATGCATTTAGGCGCATCTTTCTACCATGTTTCCACGGTATGATAATCAAGAAGCGAATTAAATATTGAGCTCTACGATTGCTATCAACCATATCATTGCCAGTACACAAGAGTAAAGATGCAAATTTTATATTGTGGACTGTGAATGGCAACGCTGAATGGCATTTCATTATTTGTGATGTCATCGACAGAAGCGTAAACAATGAAAACTCACCGATTAAAGTAATTTTTTTTTAAATATTAAACTTAGTCAAATTATTTGAAAAATTGTCAGATCCTATGTTTTTAAGTATGCTCTTTCAGAAAAAAATATTCTTTAAAAATTTTGAAAACGATCCCATTATAATCCCAAGAACGAAAATGGAGAATAGCAAATTTCTTCCGCTGCTTCGTAAGCTCAATCTTGTGAAATTATAGACATACCGAAATAACATTCATGGCTCCACACATGAAGAAAAATGCTAATGTATGCATTAATTAGCATCATGTTCTCTGTAAAAAAAGATTGCGCTCTTGAATAGCATATTTGAACACGACAAGGCAATAATTTTTCCTTTTAACAGGCAACAAGGAGGATTGCTTGTTTTAATGACCAGTATAATTTTACCGCTACTTTTATAGACATAGTGAAAAGTTCAATTTTATTTATTTTTTTGGTTGGAAATTTTTTTCCTCAATTTGGAGCATTTTTGATTGGTAGAGCTCGGCGCCTTTTTGACTCTGGCGCCGTCGTGTGCCGCACGGCCTTGCACATAGGGATGGCGCAGCCCTGGGGGTCATTCATATCCAGAAGAGGACTATGAGGGCATGTTTATCTCCAGGAAAAGTCAGGCAAGGTGGACCGCCCTTAAAAAATTCCTAAGTGGGGGACTGATGTAAGAAACGTTTTTTTTTGTGACAATGTAAAAGAAAGCAAGGTCTGAAGTGATCTAAAGTGAAAGCATTTTTAAATTTTGTTTGAAAATCTTTTGAGCTGGCATCTAATTAGCTATTTATTTGAAACTTTCAGTTTCTTGACACATATGTTTTGTTTAATTTTTTAGGTAAAGAAAATGATTACAAAGCTTTAACAAAAGAAATAGAGGAAGGTTTATATGCACTTCATGCAGAAAATAAAATTGTCAATAGTGAATCTTGTACGAACCAAAATCAAGTGCAATTGAAACCCTTTGCAAAAGTAGATTTAGTTGATCCAAATTCACCTGCTGAAAAAGCGGTAAGTGAAACTTTTTGAGAAAATTTTCCATTCTAATTTTTGTTGTTGATATATTTAAAAAAAAAAATCAAGTAGGTAATGACATTTTTCAAACAGTAGATTTTTTCTTTCAATTACTGCTTTGGTGTTAGATTAAGTATTTATGTTAATAAAACACAAACATATGTAATCCCACATTCACACTTCACTTTTAAAATTGCAACTATTTTATAATTTGATTTACAAATTGAATTTCTAACTTGTGTGAATCTTAAGTTAGCACTAAAATACAATGCAAAAATTTAAAAGAAGGGAATTAATATTTCAGTATCTGTTTAAGGGTTTTCCTCCCTTTCCATAAGGGGGGAAGGATTTGGAAAAAAATAAATAATAAATAAATAAAAAAGCCAGAGTTGGAGTCGGACATTTCAAAATCTAGGAGTCCGAGTCAGACATTTATTAGTTGGCCTGATATAATGGATGTTATTTTGTATTCTTACAAAAAACACCTTTGACAAACAATGTATATACTAAGGCAAGCTAAATTAATCAAAATTTTAAAGCCTAGCTACTTTTTAAGTATTCTCTTTTGTCAAACTGTATAAAATTAATTTTATGTAACAGATATGTTGCAAAACGTTTTCCACTGTGAGAAACTACTTCCATTCAAGTTATTTTATTGTATTTGTTGACTGCTGTATAACATTTTCCTGCCTATTAATTTTTTCTTGTCAGTCTGGAAAAACACATTAAATTGGGATTCTACTGTATTAGGTTTTTTACTATTTTAGCCTGTTCTTTTTATATTAATTTCTCAACCTGAAAGTCCTTAGTTTATCCTTTGTTTTTTTTTTTTTTTTTAATAGGATCTTCAAGTTGGTGATCTCCTTGTCAAGTTTGGAACTCTTAAATTCAGAAATTTTGAGAACCTCTCTGAAGTTGCCAAACTTGTAAATGAAAATCTAAAAGTATGTATTTATTTAGCAGGTTGCATAAATGTTTTCTGCAGGACACAAAAATTTTGCACCTCAAAATGAATTTAAATAATATTTTATTTAAACAATGCTAGTTAAAATTTAAACAAACAACCTGACCAATTAGGTTTCAATGTTGAAAACTTTGGGTACTCTTTTTTTTTCTGAAAGTACCCAAGTTTTCAAGGAGGCTTGTCCTGCATTCTTGTTGCTCAGGTTGAATCAGGGCCGTAACCAGACTTTTGTTTCAGAGGAGTTTTTACCAAATACGTTTTTTTAAACTTTTATATGGTCTATCAAATTTGGTTTCATGTGTATTCTATTGATTTTTGTTACGATAGATTATCTAAATGGAGGGAAGGGATTTTCTTACAAAACGCCATATTGTTACATAATAAATGAATTTTGTAATAGCTACCATAAACACACAATGAGTTTGTACAATTTTTCAGTCATACTAATTTTATTTCACAAATAAAATTGAAATAAGAATAATAACAACAATACTATTTTTGTCACCAAAATATAAATAAATAAATAAAATAAGTAATGGAAAGCATTTCTTTGAATGAAAAATTTCGGAGGGGGTTTGAACCTTATAAACCAGCTACGGCCCTTAGTTAAATAACAAAAGCTGAGGCTAAAATCATTCTTAAGTTAACTTTTATATAACTTTAACTTTTTTATAGGCAACTTTGGAGGCTTTTGAGTTTAAGCAATAGTGTAATGTTAGATTTATTTGTATATAGAAAATGGTTGGGTGTAATGCTGAATATATTGTGTTGCACTGTATTTAAACTCAATTTTTATTGGAGTGAAATATTAATAAAATTAATATTTCAAATAAAATAAAATTAATTAAATTTTATAATTTATGATATTGCTCAGAATACTGCAATGTAGAAATAGGACTTTCATTAACTTCGGAATTAGCTTTCTATAGCTAGCAACTTCATATTTGTTGACAATGGAGTTATTTGTGTGAACATTTCCAATTTTATTTTTGTAAAATAAAGAGCAGACAGTGTATTTCATAACTTTGGCAGGAGAGTTCAGCACTGGACCTTTTAGATTTTTTTTTAAATGTCGAATATACTAAAAAAAATTGAAGTATTGCAAAGTTAAATAGCATGTTTTAAAATTACTTTAAATGACTTAACTGTTTGAATGAGAGACATTATTAAAGTGTAATTAGTAATTTTAACTAGCTCAAGCATTTTTAGTTAATAGCTTAATTATTGTAATAATTATTGTACCACTAATTATTGTTTTTATTTTTGCTTTTCCTGTTAACATTATAGTAATAAAATATTAATAATAGGTATTATCAAATTTTTAATTGTTTAAAAATTAATAGAAACTTTCTAGTACAGTAAACTCCTGATTATCCAAGGAATAGGGTGTCGTGATAACTGGGGGTAACCAAACTCGGAGATGATACACAAATCTAGTAAAAAACGATACTAGTGTAGCCAATATCTTTAGAAAGGTCAATAAGGCATGCATACATTTAAAATATAGCCAAAATGATAACATTGTATAAAAAGATGTATGTAATAGTTAAAATTTTTTCGATCATTATTGCAAATAGATTATACATAGGTGCGCAAATGGTGCAAAGAGATCAACTGAAACAGATCCAGACTGGTCCGGTCACTCAATTCTGAGCGTAAGTCCTGAATATCTAGAAATCAGTAATTAGTGTAGATTAAAAGCAGCAAATAGTATTGATCTGAAAATCAAGTTCAAGTAGTCAGGTTTCGGTGACATGGAATATTTGATGTCATTGGAAGCAAAGGGAAAGAAAGAAATAAGAACATCTAGAAAAGATTTTGACACTTGTTAAGTGGTAATGTGTTTATTTGTCTGCATTCAGTTAATCATTGCCATTTTTTTTTTTCAATGTTTGAAGTGTCTGGGATAATCCACCCCATGGATAAGCCGCCCGCGGATAATCAGGTGTTTACTGTAATGCATTTTGCTTTAAAATGATTTTTATAGATTATTGTATGGATGAAATATTCTAAAAGATTGCTGTTCTTTGCTTTCATTTTTTAGTTACGAAAGCTTTGATTTATTAAATTCTATTTTGTTTTTCAGAAGCCCATTCATGTGAGTGTTCTAAGAGATGATAAGCTTGTACCTTTAATACTGGTTCCTGACGAGTGGAGTGGTAAAGGACATCTTGGGTAATGATTTTAATATTTGCACTGCTTATTTCAATAAAATCCTTTCACTAAAAACTGCAATTTTTTTTTGAAGCTACAAGGCTTGAAGATCTTTGTGCTCTCTTTCAAAAGCATTAGGCACAGAACAAAAATGACTGCCTAAGCTAAAATGCTTTTCATGTATTCTTCAAAATAATTCAGATACATATTTTTAAATTGATTCATTAGGTTTTTAAGTAAATTAAAATCTCCTGTCTGCTTATATATTCACATTGGCAAAGATTATTTCTTGTAGCTTTAAAGCATGCATATGCATTTCGTTTTACAAACTTCAGCGTTTTTGGGATGATTGTTTACCATTTTTACTTTTTAGCACACAAGTAATTTATTTATTTATTTTACGGTAAATAATATACTGAATGAAAAATCTCAGATGAAACTGTGCAGTAAAAAAGAGAAATAAATAAATAATGTACTTGAATTGCTGAACACGTTCAAATGTGTTACACAATTACTCCAGCCAAAAGAGGTATTGCCTTGGCATTGCACCAAGAACCTGAAAAGTGCATACGGCAGGGTAAAATGGTTTTTGTTGTTGAACTGCTTCTATAGAGCCTTGGTCCCACTTAATGGCAGCAGCTGTTGCATCAGCATTAAAAATAAAAGAAAAATGAATGTTCTCTTTGGAAAATGTTAAGGTTTTAAAATTGACTGCAAATGGTGTCGAAGAGAAATTGTTCTAATCGTTATGCGTGTAAATTATCATGAATATAATTTTTATTTGAATAAGGAGCATTTCACAGTATTTGAATGTTTTGCAGTTTACAAACATTTAATATCAATATTTGTTACATTAAGAGATATAAATAAATTATTTTACGCCAGTGTAGAAGTCCTACCAACACACAAACTAAAAATAAAGTGCTAATTAAACATAGTTTGGGCAAAAAATGTCATTTTGCGAACCTTACGCACAAAAATCAGGCACGGGCGGTGGTCCAAAGCAAATTCCCAAGCAGCTGTAATATATCCAATTATCTTCATATTATTACTTATACTTTAACATTTGTTTGCAGTATATCTGTATTTTCTGCATAAAGCGTCTTAATTCTAGTAACTGCAATGTTGAATAGAACATTTTTTATACAGCAAAACCAAATATGTAATACATAATACTAATTAATTACAAAAATATATTTGAAATGCCTATTGCAACATGTTAAGAAAACAAATAACTGAAACTGTGGTCGAAAATATGCAGTGTTACAAAATACTGCTAAAATACCTGCAACTTTATACAGTTTTTAGTAGCAAATACTACATTCAATTTAACAGTTTGTTTATAAATGAATTCAATTTTTTGTTTATTAGCAGCAAATTATTCAAAGTCAAGCAAAAAAAAAAAAAAAAAAAGCCAAGAAGCCAGATGATTTTTTCAAATCAGACAATTTCGAAAAAAGCCAGTCAGGCAACCCTGCAATCTCCTCATGCTTGGAACTGCTTACTTGGTTTCAAACCTGAAGAATCGCTAACAGCAGTCTTTTTTCATTGGATAAGAGCTACAGTGACAGTGTTTTCATGGCAATTTCCCTTCCATCCAATCCCAATTTTCCCTCCATCTGCATAGATCTGACTGGTTGCAGTGTGGTTTTCTCTTTCCTTTGCCTAGGGATACATGCTCCGTGGAAATTGGCGTTTCAGCAACTAGTAAATGTTTTTTTGAAGTTATTTTCAATGGAAGTCAAGATACAAAATATACTTGTAATTCATAATTCCTGTCAATTATGAGCGTGCAAATGAGAAAGAAAGTTATTTTTGAAGTACCCAAGTTCTGCTTGGTTTGCTTGGGCCGACTGCAGGTCACTGATAAAAATACATTAAAAAGTTGATTGAAATCGAGTTCTGTTGCCTCTGAATCTAGTTGTTCTATGATATCAAAGTTTTATTTTTTTAAACAATGATACACTGCTGATAATAAGAATGCAAAAAGTTTTTTTTTTTAATTGAAAAATTAAAATTTTAGATCAAATAAACTTCATATACACCGTTAAATACTTAGAGGACTCTACAATTTGCATGAGTTGACTTTATGATCAAGAACTTTAGGTACAAATACTTTTTACAAGAAGAAAAAAATAACTAAAAGTTTTCAATTGGTGAGGAAATTTATATTCTGGTGTTTCTTTAGTGTAAGAAACATCTTTCGGAGCCATTGGGGACTGGATCCTCAGAAAGTTTCTTTGGTTTCTCATGGGTAGACTTGTTTCAGTTTTTAATGTCTTAAATTTGTTGTTGTTCACAGGCTGAAACACAATTTTTATGTCAATAGAATTTTTTAAATTTTCATTTACTAAGACCCAGCCCATCATTAGTTGCTAAGCAGAACAGCAATCCATGTTACAAAGGCAGCCTGCGATGTAATAAAGAGTTATCTGGGCTAAGTTCTTTATTTAATCTGGATATACAGTAAAATCTCTCTAATGCGGACACTAACGGGACAAATATTTTTGTCCGCAATAGAGAGGTGTCCGCAAGACAGGGGTTTAATAATGTTATTTGCATTGGAACAGGGAAATTAAAAATTGTCCGCATAAGAGGGATGTCCGCCTATGAGGGGGTGTCCGTTAGGAGGGGTTTTACTGTATCTTATATATTTATTTCAAGTCAGGTCATGAATGTAAAAGTGGTACAAACAGTATGATATCCTACTATTGTTCGGCAGGTGACAAATATGTATCGCATCAAATGTAAAACAATTCTAAAAAATTCTTTTTTTCCCCTCCATGAAGCTCATAAAGAAAATTATTTTTCTGTAATCCTTAATTGGTTTTAATTTAAATATTGCATCAAATCGTCATGGAAATGTCTGGAAATTTTTGAGCGTGAAAGATCATCTGTAAAACTACAGTAAAACCTTGTTTATCCAGACTAGCTGGGGCTGGGCTTAAAAGCAATATGGGTAATTGAAAATCAGGGTAGTATGGGTGATAAGCAAAACAAATCCATAAATGAGCAAAATTTTCGTCCTTTACAAGGAAAATCATGTTTTGCTGCTAAATTACATAGTATTAATTGTATAAAAGACAGTAAAAAATATTGAAGCAATTGTTTACATAATTTCTTAACAAAGAAACGGTCTGTTGTCTTCTGGTTCAAACACATGTGTTGAATGAACACGGTCAATCTAAATTTGTCATTATAGTTCAGATGCAGTCAGGTCCAGCTCTTGAGGGTAAGTGACCTGTGCCACCGCCTAGGGTGGCATATATTGGTGATGGCTTATTTCACAGTGGCAAAATATAAAAAGGCAAAAAAAAAAATTGTTTGATATATTTCTTTTTTCATAGCTCAAATTGCAGCAAAAAACATGAGAGCATGCTCGATAATGGAGTATACAGTGGTGGCCAAAAGTGTGGACATTTTTTGAAAGTTTTATGTTTTTCAACTTTGTGTGCTCGTAGAATATATTAATTTTTACTTAAATATAAATGTGTACATATCAAATCAAAGGTAATGTAATGTAGAATTTAATTAAAAAAACAGAATTAAAATATCTGAATTACAAAAAAAGTTATGCTCATTTTAGTAGAACAAACAAACACAAACAGTGTGCTCAGGACCAATCAAATGTCTATAACTATAGTTTAGGCTATTAGGATGGTAAAAGCGTTATTGTTGTGAAAATATTTTGCGGAATGGTGCATACTAGTACAATTAAATAGAGTATTGCTGTTTTTGAACATTTCAAGTCCTTTTTTAAGCTAAACTAATTTTGAACAATGTCACCACCAAAAAGAACTGATTGGTCATCTCCAAAAATAAGCCAAACTGTCAAACTGAGAGAAAATAGCCTCTCTTATGCTGAAATTGCAAGACAAGTTAGTGGTTCGGTGACTTGTTCTAGTGTACGAAAGTTGTGTTTACGTTATGAAAAAACGAAATCAGTGGAAAATAAGGCCAAATCAGGCCGAACGTAATGCACGAGTGCTACTTACGATAGAAAAATAAAACGACTACGCCTTCAGGATGGAAAAATTTCATCAGATGCCATTAGATGTGAAATGATTGCAATATTGCAGTAAGTTCAAAAACAATATCGGGATTTGGACTACAAGCTAGAATTTCAAGGGAAAAACCATATTTAAAGCAAAAGCAACGCAAAAAACCAGTTAAGTGGGCAAAAGAACACATCAAATGGTCAGAAAATCAATGGAAGCAAGTAATCTGGAGCAATGAGGGTAAAACATCGCTCTTTGGTAGTGATGGTAGAAAATATGTGAGATGTAGAGTAGGTAAAACGCTTCATCCTGATTGCATTGAAGCAACTACAAAAAACCCAACAAATGTCATGAATCGGGCATGTACGTCTGCAGATGGTGTGGGCCAGATTCAAGTGATTGATTGCATCCTAAATGCCAAAAAATACATCGAAACTGTCCTGGAACCAAAATTGATACCTTCCATCAAGGATCTCTTCCCCAACAAAGCACCATTTATTTGTCTGCAGGATTCAGCTCCATGCCACACAGCAAAAGTATGTAAAGCATGGCTTCAAAATAAAGGCATAGAAATATTACCATGGCCAGGAAACAGGGAATCATGCAATAAATTTTGACTTTGAGTTCCATTTTGTCTTGTTTTGCTTTTGTTAATTGCTTATTTTGATATTTAAACTGCCTGCTATCCATTTTTATTGCTTTTACTGGGTGTCTTTACATCTAGAAGCTCACACCTGTGAATTGATAAAGGGGTTCCTTGAAACCCCGAAACACGCGTATTTTGTAATCTGTTTAATTGTGCTAAACAACGTTGGATATTTCCTGTTAATCTCTAATGTATTTTATTTTCAAAGACTAAAGTATGACATACAGTGCAGCAATATATTTAATTATTTATTAATTTTTATTGCAGGTGCAGAATTAAGCCACTGCATTGCTAACATGCCAATACATAAGTAATCATGTCTTTTGTTTATGAAGAGGTTTTCATGTATTCGTCAATGTGACATGTAGCTCATTAATATTGTGTAGGGGAGACCGGGCATAGTTGGCACAGTTTTCACTTTTTGATTTTTCTATTTTTTTCTGTAGTATTTACGGTAAAAGTGATTATGCCTCTAATAGGGTAAAATCTTGGCAAAAAAAAAAAAAAAAAAACACTACTGGGAGCATCATCTAAAACTCACTGGGAAACTCATGAAAAATATTCTTCAAAGACACCTCAACAGCACCGACTAACCCGAGTCGGGGTTAGTTGGCATAGGTAGTGGGGTAAGGTGGCATATGATGTGAAGCAAGCGTTTCTACTCGTCTTTATGTAAGGTTCAGTCAGAAATAATGTTAATGTGCTTAAAATCAAACATTGTGTCAAGAAAAAAAAACATTTTTAAGTACACAAAAAGTATACAAACGAAAATGTACAAATCATAAGAAGTCAAAATCAAATCATCCAGTTGAGTCACATGGCAACTGAATAAAGTGCGGGGTCACTGCTTATCATAATGGGCGGTTAAATTTTATTGATGATTTTATTAGATTTTTACCAGGTTATATCCATGTTTTCAGGCCAACACTAGTTTCCCTTGTATTTTTCCATTGTAGATACTTTAAATTCACCATTCCAAATTTCTGTAATTTTTCCAGGGTATACTCCGTAAATGTATTTCACAGCTACATAGTCCCCCCACAATGAGACCCCCAACATAAGTCTTATGACTCTTGAGTCCCTACGACCTTTTTCTTGTTTGAGTTTTTCACTATAACCTCACTTTGCAAATGCAAAATTCCATCTTTTTCATCATTATCACTCAATCCAAGTCCACCTAAAATATTCTTACTCTCTACATATTTAATCTCTAAATCCTCCTCTTCATTAGTGGAGCTAAGTACGCATTTAATTTTCCTTGCCTTTTTTGCCAGTTTTGTATTTTTTAATCCTGATCTAGACTTTTTTTTTGTATTCACTTTGGATTTTCTTTCTTCTTCTGTCCATCTTCCAGCAGCCTTTTTTCCGATGTACTTGTCAAGATGGCAGGATGTCTTTTTTCTTTTTTGTGACCATTGTTGGATATTACTACTCATGGCCCTGCTTTGGGGAACGGCCTAATATCTTGGAAAGGTATCCCTTGAAGTGCTTGGCTTATAAGAAGATGGTCCTGGTGTAAAAAGAAGTTCGATTTCGGTTTCATCGCATGTCCCAGGCTGATCAGGATCAACTGGGTCAAGAAGTAGGGATATCTCTAGGCTAGATACTGAAGGAGCAGAGATCACTTCTATGACTGAGTTCGTGCAATCAGTTACATAACCAGGCATGAAATCTGCCTCAGTGAATACATCTGGATTAAGTGGAGAAATGGGGCCGGCTCTCCCTGAACCCTCTCTTGGTGTTTATTGTGGTTTAGCACCCTTAATAGCTGTGCCACAATTCCAGGGATATCATAAATGTCTATTCTTTTCCCTTTATTGTCTGTCACCCATACATCACATGCAGTGTTGACATACTTTTTTAATGGACCATATACACTCAGATCATGGGGCTGTAACTTATGGATACAGTGTGGAGGGAACACGAGGATTGTTACCCCATTATTCTTGAAGTAGTCAAGTGCAGTCACAGAACCGTGTGATTTGTGGTTGTCTAGTAACAACAGTATGCATAAAAGTACCTTTAATTTGACACCTCAAGCGTTAATACCCATCCAGCTGTTATTGAGTCATGACTGTGAAAAGAAAATTCCTTCCGTATTTATATACAGATAAAAATAATAATAAATTATTATTATGAAGTACCCTATACTTAACTAAAATTATGTTGGCATAAATGTTAGCATACTTCAACTAATCTGTTGTTGTGGGGTTCGTTGCCATATCCAGTCAACTTATGTCAATTAGCCCCTGAGTACTTATGCCAATTAACCCTAATACAGCAAATAAAATAAGCATGGCGACCAAACCAAATGTTTATCAACTACAACGGAAATGGACTTATAACCTCTTAGCTAAATGTCCAAAGATACTAAAAACTTGTGAATGTTACCTCTGTGCGAATACGCTACTATACAAAACGAAAAATACTGAATAATCAAAATTTTACTTACTGATACGAAAATCACATTTTCAATCCTTTCACTCAAAGCAATGGCTGGATTCAGCTGGTGTTCTCATGCTAGATAGACGAATCAATGATGATCATGTGACAGGCTCAGTGGCGCTCTGAATCAGTTGTCGAGTTTTTTAAAATCACAATGCCAACCAACCCCGGTCTCCCTTACATCTACATATGTTGAGTTTTGAATGATTTTTGTAAATGTTTGTATAAATCATCATAAAATGTAAAAATGTTGAATAAAATATTCCACGTTTCCTCATTTTTGATTTCATGGAATTTCATTATCCTTCATTAATCAAGTTTTTGCTTAGCAAATAATTGTGTTTGATTTTATAAACATGTGAAGTTTTTCAGGAAATGCATTGAGCTCTAACTGCTAATAACAGACTTTTATTTAGTTAACAAGCTGCATCGCCTGACTTTGCATGGTCTACCACAAAAGTAGAAGTTTTGGCAAGTGATGTGTGTTAGATGCGTCTTGAAGTACTCATAAGTCATTTTGTCATTATGTATCATATTTGAAGTAGACATTTCTGTAAGGAGCTTGTGTTCCTAATGTTATTGGTTTGCTTGAATAGATAACAGCAAGCTTGCTGCTAAATTGACAGAAGTTGTTATCCGCCCAGAAAAGCTAAATTTGGAAGATGTTCTTAATTTCGTTGGTGGTTGTTTAAAAAAAGAAGGGTCCATTAGAGGGTAAAAGGAAGCATGGTGTAAATGGAAATAAGCTCTATTACCGCACAAGGCTACAAGGTAATTTTTTGAAATTAAACTGTTAGTGAGTGAAGGCTGGGTAACATATAGAAGAGTTTCATAGAGTTCTGTAGGTTTCAAACAAATTATTATTGTATTTCCAGCCTACAAGATTTTTCCAACTTCTATTTCACTCGTTTACTGTGCTTTAAAATGCTTTATTCTTTTGTATGTGTTTATGTATTAGTTTGTTTCAAAATTGTTCCAACGAGTGCTTGGTCGCTCGTGACCTGTTCTGTTCTCCCCAATCATCACATCCAGTTAAATCCTCCCCAAGGTTCGTACGGTAGTGATTGGTAGGATATAAATAAATAAATAAACAATGGGGTCGTTTCCAAAATTTTAAAAAGTATTTTTTTTTTCTGAAAGAGCGTGCTTAGAAACAAAAGATCTGACCATTTTTTAAATAATTTGACTAAGTTTAATATTTTTTAAAAATTATTTTAATCGGTGCGCTTTCATTGTTTACACTTCTGCCGATGACATCACAAATGATAAAATGCCATTCACTGTTGCCATTCACAAAGCAAAATATTTAATTCACATGTATTCGCAACGATATGGTTGATAGTAAGCGTTGAGGGCAATTTTTTGATTCGCTTCTTGATTATCATAACGTGGAAACGTGGTAGAAAGATGTGCCAAAGTGCATCATTTGTGAGATCATGAAAACCACACCTTGTTTAAAAAATCGGACATTTAAAAAAATTAATTGAAAAATAACTGTTGGGAAAATGAAAGTTATAACGGGGTCCATATTATTATTTTTTGCTTACTCTGTCAATTTCAGTTACTAAGGAAACAACCCCACTGTAAAGTCATCGTTGTTTGATAATAGGGCACTGGGAAACATAGTTCTTTAAAGTCTAGTGATTTTATATTTTTCTCTCTATCAGGCCCATAAATGCGAAAATTCTAGTTTTAACTAGTTTTGTTTTTCACATGAAAGATTGCTAAAACTCTTTATTTATGAAATTCACTTTCCCAGTACTTGTGTTTTGCAATTCAGTTGTTTCCACTTACCCCTGGAAGTACAGTAGGGTAAATGGGCTATGTTTTTCATTCTTCCTATTTTTTGGAAGATTAAATTTCAATGTAAATTATATTTTTGGGAATATTTTGCATAAATTCTGCTGATAATTTAATTTTTTGTCTGACTTTTCTTATTAAATGCTTTCCGATTACATTTGGGGGATTCTGCTGATCTCATATGACCTACTGACCACATATTGAGTATTGTTGGTGTAGAAGAGCATTTCTTAAATTTTGTTCTGCAGTGTCCTAGGATTCCACGAAGATCAACCACGGGTTCCACAAAACTTGCGTTCTCTTTTTTGTTCAAATGAGTCACTAAAAAGCTAAGGATTGAGTGAAGTTTTTGATAAGTATATCACGAATAAACAACTGAGAAAATATCAATAGCGGGTTAAAAAACCATTTGCTGTCAATGCCTTCAATTAAGTCTATTCTAGAATATGACTCTTTTTAGAAATGACATTTGATCCTTCCATGCACCAGAAGTTTCAATTGATTCAATTCAGTGACATTCTAGTGCAATTAAAAGATGGATGTTATCAACTGTCGCAAAATTTAGAGAGGGCAGTTTTACCATTTGCAATTAAATGTATGTTCTCAACCAGAGGTGGTGATTGGGTCTGAAAGGGAGGGGGGGGGGGCAAGAAAAAGGACAACTTAAAACCATAGGATTTTTAACAGCAGCAAAAAAGAAAAAATTTTTTTTTTTTTTTTTTTTTTTGCTAAGGCTGGTTTTTATAGCATATGAATGGTAATTGATGCAAATTTAACAGCTTAACTCACGTTTTTCTTAAGATTTTGATGAATTACGTACACAATAATTTTCCCCAAAGAAACAAATAGACATGAATTAGACTTACATTACTTACCCCCAAAGTATTTTGAGGTGTCACAAACATTGCCTTATAATTTCATTAAGCAAGTATTGCTTGTTTTAGTTAAACAATTGATTTACTAATATTTGAACAGTGAATACATAAACTAAAAGTTACTGCTTGTGCTCAAAAATATTTCGTAAACAGAGATACAAAGTAAAACAAATAATTATGATCTGCAAGCTTTGACACTTCTGCTTTTTTTATTATTTCTAGTTTTGATCTATAAATAGGAAAATAAAATAAATAAATGAACCATAAAAAGTGAACTTTTTTTTTTGCATATAAAAGCACTTTGTAGCAAATGAACCACTTGTAGGATGTTGCATTCAAACTACTATTGAGGAAACAAAACGGGTTCCACATAAAATATAGACATTCAAAAGGGTTCCTCTTACCTAGCAAATGGGGTCGTTTCTGTAATTTTTAAGTATATTTTTTCTGAAAGAACATGTTTAAAAACATAGGATTTGACCATTTTTAAAATAATTGGACAAAACTTAATACTTTTTAACAATTATTTTAATCGATGTGCAGATTCAATTTCATTTTTTACACTTCTGTGCATGACATCACAAGTGATGAAATGCCATTCACTGATGCCATTAGCATAGAGTGCAATATTTAATTTGCTTCTTTACTCATATGCCCTGGCAGCGATATGTTTGATAACAAGCTTAAAGCGCAGTATTTAATTCGCTTCTTGATTATCGTATCCTGTAAACGCGGTAGACAGTAAGTGTAAGCGTTCAGTGCGGCAGCAGAATAGCGTGCCAAAGTTCATCACTTGTGACGTCATAAAGACCATGCCTTGTTTGTAAAATCGGAAATTTAAAAAAAAATAATTAAAAGTTTTGAAAATAAAAGTCTTTCCTTGCTCCAGGTTATTTTTTTTTTTTTTGCTTATTCTATCAAGTTCAGTGATTAAGAGTAGTACTTTTGACTGATGGGAACAACTCAATTGAGAAACGCAGGTGTAGAACTTCTTAAGCTTCTAAACTGGTTGTGTAAAGTGCGGTTATTTACCTCCATGTCTACATAAACCTCATTGGGTAAATAAATGAGGCGTTTCTATTTATCTCTTAGTGTCTGAGGTGAAAGAAAACATGCTGGGATATAAGGAAACATAATTACATTTTTTTACAAGCAGTTATAAAGTCAAATCTTTCGTACCCACTTACTGTCGAACCACGGATTGTATGGAATTGGTAAACGTCCAGTTAAGACGAGTCCATCTGAAAGAGGGGGAAGAGTAAAAATTTATGCACATTTTCAATTTTTATTGAATGGGACTGCTTAATTTAGCGGCTAACATGCATCTGCAAAAGCTGACATCCCTAAAAACTGACAAATGCGTCCATTCCCGCGTGTAAACCGGATGTTTGCCTTTCCATACAATCCGTGGTCAGACAGTACTCTAAAAGAGCACTCTTTGACGCAGTGCACAAAATTGTAAGTATCTCTCAATTCTTCCAAAAGAAAAGGAAGGATCTAAAGTTGAAACTTTGAAATTCTGTCTCTCCCTTTACTCCAACTGATCCTTAGCCAGACCAATAGAAGCTGAACGTCCTTTTTAACTGCAGATTTCAATGTCATTTTCGTTTTAAAGTCTATGAAATGTGGTGCTCACTGGTAGTGGACTGTATATGTTTTAGGTTAGAAAAGAGCCGAGGATGGCCCAAATTGAGTTTTACTCTATTTATTTATTTATGCTGGACCATGCTAACACTGAAGATGGCGCAGATGCGGCCGAAATGTTTGGAGTGACAACACTCATACCACGACACAACAGCCCGGAATCTTACAACATTATTGACACCTGCCGTGAAAGCCTTCATTCTTACAATACAGTAATAAATTTACACTCAAACAACTATCACAATGTATTTATTGATCTGAGGGATACCACAGTGTACTTGGTAATTTGGAAATTTGACGCGTAAAATGTGGCAACATTTGCTTATGAAGTACGCCTCAGGCCTCAGCGACATCCATCATGGCCACTACAAAAGACATTTTCGTCCTACAAATTGTATTAAAAGACAGCAGGAAATCTTTTGAATTAAAAAGTGTAAGTATGTTCGTTATAATGGTCAATACTATAGGACCATCCCAACGTCAGGTGCGGGACAATCTGACTCCATAATTTCAGCAAAATTTTGTTACAGATCTTAATATTTTAACTAAGCAGGAACAATTGAATTTTTTAATCATTACATTTGATGCAAAGATACTCCTGACACAGAATTATTTTTATTAAATAACTTTGTTCCTTAAAATTTATTTGTATGCGTCACATCCAAAGTAAACCCCTTGTAGTTTGCTATGTGCATTTAATTAATATTTTTGCTCTATTAATACAGCAATGACAAAACAAAATTTCAGGTTTCGAAAGCTAAGGCTCCAACGTAAAGGAAACTTGTCTCATTTGTTGAGAAATAACAATTTGAACTATATTGAGAAGAAAAAAAAGTGTATGGCATTCCACTGAGAACAGTCATTTCGTTCCGTACGTGACGGTTCCTATATTTCATAAAGAAGAAATAATTTTAAAAGGTAATGACGGGAGGGGGGGGGGGATTTTTTACTTACGGAAGTCACACATACGTTTGTGATTTCTTAAGGAACAAAATTTTGTTCATTATCCGTTTCAGTTATTATTTTCAATAAAATGTATGAAGCGTCACGTGCGGGACAAAATTACCATCGGCAGATACCGTATTATCCATGGAATGGTCCTCTAGCAAGAAAAACGAAGACTAAATTCGTCTTTTCTAAGCCTTTTTATCGTAACATATACAAACAGAGCGGTAAATGGACCTTTTTTTCGGGGAGGGTTTTACGAAACACATTTCTCGTGAAATCTAAATGATGAATAAAATTTGATTTCATTTCTATATTCTAATACTTTTTTGTTATAATAGGTTATTTAAATGAGGGGGTGCTATTTGACGGGAATAACATGAGCTAATGTAAAAAATGCGCATCTATTCAATAAAGGGGGGGAAAAAAAAAAAAAAGGAAAGCATTTCTGGAATAGTTTCGAAAATTTTCGGAGAGGATTTGAACCGTTTGAGCCCTGAAAACCCACCTCTTAAATATGGCCGTGTATAAAAAAAGTTCTGGTCTGTTAAAATATGGTTGTTGATAACAAATTATTATCACAATAAAAAAGTAAATGCCTTTGTAGTAAGAAAAAAGTACAATAAACGACGTAAAAAGGAGTTTTTTTTTTTGAAAACTTCCGACACTTGTTTTAGGTCAGGACTGCAAAGTATCGTTTCAATACAAAACTAAGCAAGCTTGTGGATGTAAGATATCCGATAAATACACGTTTTTCGGAGTAGCAAGAATACCTTTTGCAATGCAAAAAGATGTGAGCTTATGGATCTAAAGATATTCAACAGACGTTTTCAGGCGGATGTCTTTACGTGCATAAGCTCACATTTTTTGCTATCATTGAAAGCGAAGTCCCTTGTAACTCCGAAGCACATGACACATGTCAGCAATTATTTGCAGACTTGTGCTTTTTTTTTTTTAAACGTTGAATGACTATCAGGGCCTGACTATAGCACAGGCCGACTAGGCCTGGGGGCCTGGGGCCCCATCTTCCTAAGGGGCTTCAATTTTCTTAAAAAATGATGCATAATAATAAAAAAAAAATAATGACTTATTAATCGCAAAAAACTTTCTTAAAGGAAAGTTTTTATCTTAAAGCAGAATTTTTACTCATTCTGCTATTAGCGAATTTACCATGTCACAACTATGAAGGTCCCTTGAGGGATTCATAAATGCACATGGTTAATGATTTACGTAATTCTGGGATAGACAAAGAGGTCCCAAAAATGCATTCCGACTGGGCCCAAACCTGTAAATTAACCATTGTATCCCGCTATAATAGAGTCTTCAGCGGCCTCCGAATTATTGTGATCCCAAGGCCTGATTTTTAGTTATTCGGGCTTTGATGACTATGTTTTGAACTACGTTTGACATTGTAATTGTACATAGTTTTGTGTTACTAAATGGTGAAAAGCAACTAGAATTCTCGGATGTAAGTAATACTGTCATATGTTTTTTGTTTATCTCTCAATATCGTTTCGGTTTTTGTTTTTAATAATGCTTTTTTTTTGTAACAAAAATAATTTTTTAAAGCAGGAAGATTTCGTTACTTTGAAATTTAATTACTTACACATGCAAATTTTTTACCGACCTAGCGAGTTATTTAATGCTCTGATTTTGATGGCGAAATAAATGAGCATGATATCAAAGGCATTTATGGAACTAACCCAAAGGTGATTCATCCAGTGCTTGCATATGTATTTTCTAATACAATAATAACACCTAATCACTGATCAAAGAAGCAGAAATATCTTCTCGTGACCTGTGATCATACATTTTCACTGACATCACACCATTGGAGCAATGGATTGTCGTCTGTGATCAGAGGGTCAACTTGTGACTGCGGGCGAGATGGTTTTTTTGGAGTCAAAGTTCATGTTTATGACGATCGTGGCTATAATAAAAATCGAATCCAGCACGTTACGGATATTGAAAGCAAGAAAAAAGTGTTTTGTATTTTGGTCAAGGATGTCAAGTTAGTTGTTCGTGGTTTCCATAATGAGGCTTATTTGCAAGGCATTTTCCGATTTGATTACAACTCTGTAATTTTGTGTGTTGTAACCGTCACTTTTTATCCATAACGTCAAGATAATTTGTGAAGAATTGTTCAAAGAACCGTACGTAACGAATGAAAGCGACGAATCATTTTGTTTAGATTTTAGAAAGAGGATAATTTAATGTTTTTAATGATTTTTTTTTTGTCGAGGAATCTAATTTTAATGTGCCGTGTAAATTCTTGACACGAAAATGAAAAGATAAACAACAAGCAGAAAAAAGAAATATATAGCAGTAAAAAATATCAACCGCAAAATATCTGCAAATCAGAGTCACCATTACCGGTAACGAGCTTCGGTATAAATTTTAATGCCGGGCGGTACTAAAAGGCTTGGGAAGCTTGAAATTCCCTCAAAATTTTCCGGGACTACAAAAGTGACCAAAAACTGCTGAAAAACTAGGGTTTCTGTTTTTAAACGCAGTTTTAAAGGTGTCCCGCCCCCCCCCCCCTTCCAAAAAAAGAGTGCCAAAGCAAGAGAAAACATACCAAGCTTTCAAAGCTGCAACCCAGCCTTGGGTCCTTCCAAAACAACAGATGATGTTTGTTCGGTATTTCGAATGATTGTTGCAAATTTGAAGCCAAATATTTTAAACTTTTATATTAATAAAATAAGCATGATAAAAACTTAGTTCTTAGTTTGTTACTCTCTTTCCTTCTCCTCGTTTTCCCATGTTTCCTATAAACCTTTTAAAATGTATTTTAATTTTATATGTGTTCTGGTGCTCTGACCCGCGAGAGTCATCTTCGCATCAGGTGCGTCCTTCGTGTAAAAAAAGGTTGGACACCACTGATGTAGGAGAATGTGGGGCAAAGAACAAATAATTAGAATGACTTACCCTTTTTCAAAATGAAGAAATTAGAAATGTGTTCCGAAAATAAAAGTAACTAAGAAGGAATAATGTATTTTGAAAAAAATAAAAAAAATTACTTGAACTGAAATATTTTTTTATTTTTGGCAGTCAATTTGTACCTATCAAAAGTCCTCTGGAGGAAAGGAATCTAATAAATTAACTTATCTATAATTTCGCCCCTGCATAAGCGAAAACGTTTCTGGTGTTGAAGAAAAGTAAGAACTTGAGCCAGTGTGGTAAAATTACCTTTTATTCAAGATATTATAAGAGCAGCAGATGTATTGCATATTTTCATAGAAACCCGTCCTTACTTGCTCCCGACTTCTCGCTTACAGATTTTTTAAAAATAAAATATCTTATTTTTTTTGGTACGTAAAACTCTTATATTTCAGCATAAAAATTTAATTTGTTTTCCAAACTACAGTCGGATCCCGACTTACGCGAGGGATGCGTTCCAAGACTCTTCGCGTAAGTCGAAATTTCGCGTTATAGAAAATTGTTGTGTACATTATATTTTAATTAACATATCCAATCCTTTTAGACATTTTTAAACACCTTTTAAACTGTTTTAGACCATTTTTTAACTATATTTTACCGTTTCTTACACAAAGAGCTGTATTTTGTACGTAATTAAAAAAAAAGCTGCATTATTCAACATGAAATACTGTTACGATGCACAAAACCAACGATCAATGGGAAAGAGAAACATAAAAATAAAACAGTACGGTACGTACAATATGTAGTAATAATAAAACACTGCACTGTAAGAGTAGATACAATAAATACATTTTAAACTTAAAAATTGAAGATGATGATTCGTACTGCGCAATCAGATCGTTATTCTAATATATTTTTAAATACAGTAGTTTCGCATTTAACTTTTATAACATTTACATCTATGGTAACACACCCCTCCTTCAGGGTCTCTATAATCTACAGTACAAGCGCAGATTCCAATTTCATATTGTTTGCATTTTGCTTAAACACTACTCTGCGAGCTTCATATTAAAACTAAGGTCAGGACTTATACGGATTGCCTTCTCTTGACTTTTAATTATACGTATGCAAGATTAGTATATACATATAATTATCGTGCTTCGATCCACTTTCTAGTTGATCAAGCGTATAAAGAATTTTTAGCTTTTCTTAAATTGTCGCAATTTTTCACTTTTTGTATCCATCTTCAAACTTTAGATGAAACAGACCTAGGTGCCAATTTTTCATCACCTTCATATTTAGAATAAATGAATGAAAAATGAGGAGTGGTGATATATACACACTAATAAAGTTTTGTTTATAGTGTGGTGTGTGGTAACTTGCGTAAGGATGAAAGTACATTCACGAAGTCAATGTTTAGTAGTCAATAACAAAGCCGAAACGCTTTGTTATTGGCTACTAAACATTACATCACGACTCCTTTACAAATATTTTCGTGTTGAGAGCGAGAAATTCGCTTTAGCTCTAAAATTCTTTGCTCCTGAAAAACTCGCGTTATAGCCTTTTCGCGTAAGTTGGATCGCATTGTAGCGGGAGTCGACTGTATACCTATTCTTGAATTTATACAGTAATTAAATTACATGTTAATTATGTAAAATCGATATGCTATCTCCTTGATCCATTATTCTATCAATTTTCGCTCATATTATAAATTTCATAAGGTTCAGTGGGAGTATTTTATTTTACTCTATAGTTCTGTTTTCGTTTTCAATGAGCCGAGTTTTCTACAACTCGATGTTTTTTCGTTTTCCCCTGCAACTTCGACTTATCGAAGTTGTACTGCCTTAATCTTCAGAACGAATAATTGCTTAACTGGAATTAAGTATACGTCTAAGACCGTGTTTAAAATGTTGCTAGATAGGTGGCACTACAAACTGAAAATATTTCACCATTTCACTTTGCCCCACATTTCCCTACTTTATATTACATTCGATTAATTCAGTTTAGTGAATGCTATAAGGTTAGTCAGAGTTTTTCAGATACCGTATAGTTTATTTTTTTTTAATTTACTGCTATAAAAATAAACAAAATTAATAGTTTGAGTTGAGTATTCTCCATAAGATTTTTCAACACTTAATAATTGAAAGTTATCAGTAAATATTTCTCGTAATCGAACAAAAATCAGTAAATTAGCGGATGAAATATTTTTTCTGCTCATCTCTACTTCCTTGACATGTGCTTTTTAATGAGAAAGTAAATGTTGTGTCATTTTTGTCACGAAAGAAAACGATTTACTTGTAATTCTATGGCATTTTTTTGATTGGAAGCTTACTTATGTTCCATAATAAAATAACTAATCATGTTTACTTTTTTTTCCTCAAAAATATAATCATAGGACATACTTAAGCTAAAAAAATGTATACTTTTTTCTTCTACTATTTTATTAAAGAACGATTAGTTATGGCAAATAAGAACTGACACATTATTGAATTATAGTGAGACAAATTACCTGCATTTTGCCTCATTAACTTGTCAAGTTTTCAAAATACAAATCGTTTTGCAATGAACTGAGTAGATGTTTTTAAAAAATCTTGTGTAAGAAGAATTAGACAAATGAATATTGAGACTAGAGCTACATTAAAAGGAAAACGAGTTGTTTAAATGCAACGAAATATAATCTAATGGATACGATGCGCTAAAACAGAATTAGGAACTGGGAGTAATATTATGCTTTGTTTTTCATACATCTTACATTCAAGCTTTCTACTTGGAGAAAAACAAACCTTTATATCATCTGAAAAAAAAAAAAAAGCATAAAATAAGTGATTCTAGGATTAAAGCGTGAATGAAACAATAACATCTGTGAATTCACAGCTATTGTTCCATTTTTATTAATTGTGTTTCAAGGGAGACATTTCAAAATGGTTATGTTTTACTTTTTGGTTTGAACTCGCTATCAATTGTTTAAAGTAGTGGTTCTCAACTAGTGGTCCGTGGACCCCTAGGCAGTTCGCAAACTTTCGTTAAAATGTCCATGGGGAGAGGTGATTTCTGCATTCTTAATTTCATGTCTTTAAAACCTCTGCTTTAGCCCTGGTTAATGGGCGGTAATTTACTGAACTTCAAAATGGTTCTCTAATTCCTTTTGGAACTCGTGTTGTTTCTTGCGTAGTCTTCATGTCGATGATCAATTTCCTGCTCTTAATAAGCTTTTCTCTTTGTGTTTATTTGAAGCTTACATCTCAGTAGTCTTAAATTGCACCACGTATTAAATTTATTAAAAACATCTCAAGTAATCAGAGTGAACAATAAATGCTCGATTTCCATGGTGTGGTACTTTTCCAGACTTCATTCTCTGCCCCGCCCATCTAGAAAAATTATTTTAAGATGGATTTTTTTTTCAAACACAGCAAAATAATGTGACAATACTAATATCTGACAGAGTTACCAAGGGCGCCATATAATATAAGGGGCATGAGGGGGCTCGCCCCCCCCCCCTTAGAAATTAAAGCGTTCTTGCTTTTAGTACTTTTTTCTTCGCAAAAATGTAAAAACATTTGTTCTCCAGCCATTAATGAATAAGTAATTAAAAATGTCAAATTGTGATGACTAATCTGTCCTGAAATCTGCTTCCATGGGAAAAATATCCCGCTAAACCATGGTTAAAATATCTGAGCCCCACCTTAAATTTTTGCATATGGACGCCAGTGAGAGTTACCAATATATTTAAACTCAAAAGCAAATTTGTTTTTGAGTTTGTAAATACTCACGTATTTACCCACGTATTAAATTTATTAAAAACGTTGCAATTAATCAAAGTGAACAATGAATGCTCGATTTCCATTGTTTGGTACTGTTCCAGACATCATTATCTGCCCCTCTCATCTAGAAAAAATGAATTTATGATGGAACTTTTTTTCCCACACAGTTAAATACGGTGACAATACTTATATTTGACAGGTTTATCAGTATTTACCTACTCAAAACCAAATTTTTTAAGTAAGTTCAACAAACAGTGGTAGAATTGGAAGAGCGATTTCCAACCACCGGTCCGGCGAACCAGCACCGGCCTCACGGAAAAAAATTAACAGGACACCCAAGAAATCTTATCTGTCTGCGTTAAAAGAATTCTAATCCTCTTATATATAATAGCGGATGATCGAGTAACGCATGTGTTTTAACAATGAAACTCGCGCTATGGCATGATAATTTGATATGTTTCGGTAACATGCAGGGAAAGGCTTTACCATGACAAGACTGAACTCGATCCGGTAACTTAACGGTTTTACTGGTTAGACTCAGTTCAGGGGAATAAAGAAACGAAAAAATAGTCAACAATGAACGCTACCAACTGGAGTTTAGGGCTAATCCACTGGAGTTAGGGTTACAATTTCAACTATCAAAATACCACCAAACAGGCAATGGCTTCGTTCAAATACAGAAGCAATTTCCGCCCGTCATACATTGACGGGCGATTTTCTAGTTGTTAAAAGAGTAGATGAATAAAATAAATTCAACAAATAAACGTGATATTCATAAATAAGAAGTCAAACACATTTTCCGATATGTTTTTATGCCTAAGTTTTGTGATTAGTTTTCACAACTTTTCGTGATTTTTTTCGTAGGCTCAATTACAGGTGCATAGTAATTACAACCGTACAAGAATTTCTGCAAAGTCAATCACAATAAAATTTTTGCAATTAACTTGTGAACAAGATATTAAAAGACAGATGAGATTATTTGTTTGTAAAAACCTCTCCTGGTTTAAATAATTTTATGAATCTTGACCGCTCTGCGGGTTCAAAATCGAGACCACTGTCGAATCATTCATAGCAGGCACGTACTTTGAACGGTTTGAGAACTTGAAATGCTTTTTTTTTTTTTGTAGAGTCTCAAATACCGGATCTCCTGTAAAGCACAATGAATGAACCAGGGTTTAATTTGCACGGACGCTCACACAAGGACGGATCCAGGCATTTTTCAAGGGAGGGGCGATTGATTTTTATTACATACTTTTTACTATGTATACTGATTTTAAAATATTGATCACAAAGATTTTGGACTTTAACTCCGAAACAGTTTCGGGATATTGTCCCAGACCCAAACCTCCCTTCTCCCAACATCGATGAAACTCTACTAAATTTGCGTTTTGTAAACTTCATTTTCGAAAAACTACCCGTGGAGAGTCCCTCAAGGGAGGGGCGATCGTCCCATCGCCCCTCCCTTGTATCCGTCCCTGCGCTCACAAGATCTGAGTTCCTGTTTCTGCTCCTGCATTTCTTTTCAATTTTGTGAAAATGTTTTTCACATTAAGTGGAACTCAAGTGTTTAAATCATTTAAAGAAGTTTTGAGAAACCATTGAGAATTGAGACAGTGACCATGAGAATCATTGACCATTGAAGCATGGAACATTGATTCATACGAAAGCCTTGATAAATTTGATGTGTTAAAAAGTTACATTTCCATAAAATTTTTGTAAAATGAAGATTAAGAAATAAAAGTTGCTCAAAGAAAGTATTTTACAGGGACCCTATGTTCGTCCTTCAGAGAGTCATTTTCTAGAACAATTTCATTCTTTTGCAAATGGCTTCAATTAAAGATTGTCGCAACTTGCAAGTGGAAGAAAATGTTGTTAACCTTCCTAATCCTTGAACTTCAATCTTGTCAAGTGATTTCGTATTCTAAAAAGTCGTTTCTGAGAAAAATAATAGCAAAAAGTAACGCCGCAAATGAGCAGTATAAATTACGAAATTCTCACCTTATCTGTGAATTACGAAGACGTGAGATTTCTTTAGTACGCGTGGCTTGGAAATCTCCTTACGGCTTAAGGAAAAGGTATTACATCTTTTTTTTTGAAAACTGAATAACTTTATAAGAGATAGCTTATGCAATATTTTATTTTTCGAAAAACATGAAAAGCATATCACTCTAGCTCAATGTTTCTTGAATTCTTCGATGAGTGGAACCCTTTTTAATGTCAATTTTTTTCACGGAATCCCTGGTTTTTCTTCAGTAGTATAGTATGAATACAATAGTCTGAAAATGACGAACGTACTTGCAACAAAAACCAAAATTACTTCAAATATTTATTGTCTTAAAAAAGTAACTTCAAAAATTAACGTACAAAAGTAAAAAATTTCTTTAAACAGTTCATTTTAAACAAGAAATTTAAAGTTTAGCTATAAGTGATACTTTTTATCATTTTAGATAGATACATTTAATAATAATGAGGTTTTATGGATGGAAGTTCAAATCTTACGTCAAGGTTTGGAAAATCTGTTGCGGTGTATATTTTTGCCGACAAACAATTTGAGGACTTTGATTCATGCCCAGTTGTAGTTGCATGCAGTAAAGGGCCAACGCTGTCTGTGGTGACAATTGAAGCATATTCATCTCTTTAAACTGCAGTAAAATTTTAATTACTGCATATTTTATATATCTGTTGTATGAGTGGTGAGTGAAACAATTCGGTTCCACTGAAAAAGAATTCATTAGTGACTTTACAAAACGTATGCTCAAAAAATACTTCATTGCAAATTTATATCTCAACACCTTGAATTTCCTCTACCAGAAACTGACATAATTAAGATTTATAAAAGAACATGCTTGTAACTATCGTGCAAAAGATAGATAACTTTCAGAAATTTTAATTTCAAATAACGATGAATGTAAGAGAAAGATATGCATAGAGGAAGCATTTTGGTTCTAAAACATCTCAAAAGTAGCGCTTGAAAGCTATTGTCAAAGCTTTTGAACCCTATTGCTCATAAATATGAGATTAATTTTAATTGTTTCTAAGTACTAAAAGATAAAAAAAAAAAATTGAATAGTTTTATGCCTTATTCGTACTCATTTTGCTTCCATTGTTTAATTTATTTAAAAAGGAAGCGAAGTTATAAACTGTATCATTTTATATCATTTGCGCAGGTCATAACTTTTATTGAAGTTTCTTCATGATTATTAAACTTTAACATAAAAAAAAAGTGACATGAAATCTTTTTTTTTTTTTTTTGTCATTAGTACGCAGAGCAATGGTAAAGTTGTAAAAAATGTTCATCAAAACAGGTATTGAAATAAGCAGCTGAAGTTTTACATTAACTTGAAATTTACCTTTGTTTTAATATTTTAGCGGAAATGATTAATTTGTTCGACGTTGAAATTTCTACATTGTGATATATACCGACAGTGCTATATCACGATGCTGTAATGTGCCTACTGTGTTTTGAAAATATTTTTAATCCGAAGCAAAATTAAGGGCTGAAACTCAGTTTTGTTTTTAAAAACAAAACGTTTCTCAAATTGAAGGGGGAAAAAAAACAAAATTTCTTCCACATAACAGTAAGTGGTCTTGAAGTGCTGAAAAAGAGTATTTACTGTTTAAACAACGCAAATATTAATTAAAAAAAGGGGGAGGGGGAGAAAAAGGATATATAAAATTATATGAAAAGTGATTCAACTACTATTTATAGCTTATCTATTAGCTATTAGCTTATGTACAATTCTTTCTTACATTGAATGTCATTTTCATGTGCAAATAAAAAAAAATGCTATTAAATAATACGTTAACATATATTATATGAATCGTTAAAGATTATAACTATAATTAACTATTTGCGTGTCTACACGATCGATTAATTATTTTTTAACTAGTATGAGAGGTTTCAGACATTATTTTATAGTAGATGACTCCTTTTTTTTAATTAAAAACTTTTTGATTAAAAAATAAGAAAGATGGAAAGAAATGCAAGAGTTTACGTCCTACTGAGTTTAATCAGGCATTGCACTAGTTGCCAATCCAAAATTCATCATCTCTATCTCAATAACTGGTATAGCTCAGTTGTACTGAACATAAAGTACTGAACGTAATCCATTAACGCAATAAAATATACATTCATGTATTTCAGTCTCCCTATAAGGTAGGTGCGGGTATTAAAACCTGTCGGCTAATAAGGTTTAAACGACAAAAATACAATTTAAAATGCTCGTAGCCGCTCAAGGACGCACATGTAGGTGATGGCACTTCATACTGGTGTAGCCGCTCAAGGACGCACATGTAGGTGATGGCACTTCATACTGGTAGTGACACGTTGTTCACTTTTTTGACCACTGCGACGCGATTAGTTTGCGCTGAGCGGTTGTGCAACACGAATAATAAAAAATCGTTCGACTGAATCGTAAATAATTTTTGTGCTATTAAAATAAGATAAAAAAAAGTTTTGCGTTACAGTTTTCTGTTTTGAATGCTTTTATGGGTCATTCTGCAAAAAGTGTAACTTTTCTGTCGCACGCCTTTTACTGTAAAATGTTTAAGGAACAATTCATTTAACAATGCTTTTTAATTTCATCAAAAATATATCTATTTAAACCTGTTAACAATTTTTTAATAATAATTTTTATTTTAATATATTTTTGGTTCACAAGATGTGAATTCTCACCTCCGTGGCATATCACACACCTGGTGTTTATGTTGCTTAATAACTTTTTTAATTAAAAGTATATACTTATTTATTTATCATTCCTTTCACAAGTGTCTCAAATACTATTTTTTAAGTATGTTTAATTGTTTAATATTGTGTTTTAGTTCGTTTTAGTAGGATAAATTATCATGTCACACAATAAATTCTCACCTAAGTTACCTTAACACAAAACACCATTTTTCATTAACACATAGCAGTAATGACATCACATTTTATTTTACATGATGCTAAGGACCCACCTTGTTTATTTTCAGCCATAAAGAAGATGTGAGATTTTTGTCGAGAAACAAGAAGATAGATTTTGTTTAAAAACTAAGTGGTTATTGTGAACTTTCACCTCCGTGAACTCGAATTTCACGGATGTAAATTAATGTAAAAGAAAGAAGTGAACATATTTTCATATTTTTAACGTGTGCATATTGTAGCCAGGGTTGGCAGGTTTCTGCCAAGGCGGTAAAAACCACTGGTAGAAACCGGTTAAAACCGGCATGGCAAAAACCCCTTTCTGCCACATTTATGGCAGAAACTGGCAGAAACTCAAAAAATGACATAAATGCAATTCCTGACATACAATAGAAAATGTATAAGAAAAATAATTAATTAACCCAAATACAATTTATTTACAACACTATCACCATTCAAAATCAAATTTTACATTGTTTTCACACTGCAGCAGCCTGTAACAAAATACAAGTTTTGACGCTGTTTCTAAACCTAAACAATTTCTTAATTTGTTGTGCACAAAGGAGAAATTTGAGAAGATTCTTTCAATCCCATCAAAACATCGATGTTAGAAATTAAAACATCGATCTTTTTATCAATGTATAACCTACATTTTTGAATATACTACACTAATTTAAGCAATACAAAAGAATACGTATCCGACGAATATATTGAAAATACTGAAACTCAAATCATGAATATAATTTAATAATAATAATTTTGCAACAGCTTGGTATTATAGTTGGGCAAAAATTGATAATAAGACAAGCACCGGTTAATACAATCTAGTTATAGTAATAAGGAAATATTTTCAAACTGAATGAAACTAAAAGTAAATTTACATCAAAAAAGAATCTAAGAAAAAATGCATCATGCACTTACCGTCAGTTGAATGATGAGAAAAAGTTGTGCTAATTATTTTAAAAATACAAAATTAACTCTAACAATAATTTTTAAGAGTAAGAAATATGTGTTGTACTGTTAGTTAATAATTAAACACAGATTTAAGGTAATAGACGGATGACTTGTTGGAGGAAATTGATAAGTAAGCCCGAATATTGGTGTTGACAGTTTGGAGAAAAAGAAGTTTCCTTACTTTGTCCCCCCAGAAGGGCATTTCTCTTTTCGCAGACTATCCCACCAGTCTGAGAAACATCTCTTTCGATGGAACAGAAGTCCATCACTATCAAACGCGTATAGGATTTTCCTTTAGTTTAAGAACTGGAGCCTTGAAATAGACTGCAAGTTCTGGCACCAGACTACCAGTGTCAGGTTCTTCCAATAGCTTTGATCTCTTTTTTACCCTCTAGTTAATCTTTTACTATCTTGTAGTGATCTTCCCAAAAATCATCCTCTATGCAGAAAAATTGTTCTTATAAAACGGGTGCAAAAAATGATTTTTTTTTGGCAACTCCATAAGTAAACTTAATTACCTAGCGAGAAGATTGGAGCAAAATTTTATGATAATTTTCAATTAAAATGCAAAAACATCAGCATCGAAAAAACATCGAAACCAAAACATCGATAGTCCAAAAACATTGAAAGTAAAACATCGATGTTAAAAACATCGACGTTTTAACAAAAAAATCGATGTTTCCAAAACATCGACATCCATGTTGCACCCCTAGTTTCAACCAATGAAACTCTTTACATTTATGAGTCAGTGAATCTAACCAATTATATTGTTTCTTACATACAGCAAAGTTGAAGACTGTGTTAGTACTTATATAATTGGATTATTAGCTTTCCATAGAAATAAAAATGGGGGGGGGGGGGGGGAGAGCTCTTTGTTCTTTGAGAATAGCTTTATTTAGTTATATTAAGTGTAAAATGACAAGTTTCTGAATTTTAGAATTTAATGAAATAAAAAAAAATCTGTATTTATTTAAATATTTGATATATCACACTTTATATTAAATGCAAACAAAATAATTATAAACAAACTGAAAAATTTGTTACTTACAACATTACAAGGCTAAAATTTCTAACACATAGCAATTTAAACTACGATAAATTTTACTTTGCTTTAGAAATGTCAGTCTTGTTATTTAACATATTTTTACACTAATTATTAAATAACTATTATATTAAGTTTTTGCAATGACGAAATGAGTTATATATTTTATTTTACTTAATTGCCTGTCATTAAGTAATTACTAGAGCTATTAAAAACGTTTTCTAGTTTTTGCCAGTTTCTACCAGTTTCTGCCGGTTTTTACCGGTTATAACCAGTTTCTGCCACCGGCAGGGCAAAAACCAGTTTCTGCCGGCAAAAAGCCAACCCTGATTGTAGCAACAAAGAAAAAAAAAATTTCCCTGAAAAATGTATCCATTAGGTCGATACTAATGGAAAATTCCTCACCTCCGTGAATCTCATCTCCGTGACAGATCTTGTCAATGTCATTATTTTTGAGGTGAAAATAAATGATGGAGGGGAAATACATCAATTTCAGGCATTCTACCAAAATTATAAATTGCCAGTATATTCGTAAATTTACTACATACTATTTTTAACACACATTCGAACTAAAAGGATAACTAATAATTAAGCCGTACTTTAATTAAAAGAGTTTAATATTAGATTCCCACTAAAGATTAAAATAGCTCATTTTGTGCACAATTAACAAAATTACTACTTTGATATTGAATTAGCCTCAATTTTTAAACATTAAAAGTTTTTTTCTTTTTTTTTATTTCCTTGAACAAGGCATTTTTTAATTTTTTTTTATTTATGAGTAAAATATTTGGAATTTAGCTGGGCCATTGTTTATGGTTACTTCTAGTAGGTAACACTTTCATGTAAGAATGAAAAAAAAAAAAAAAAAAACCACAAGATTTCGAAATTGCAAAATAATTGAGTTCAAAAGTTACAGAGAATGACCCTTATCGATCGTTCATGTCTGAATAACATATATAAATCACTTATTGAGCTTTTGTGTATTTCTATATACACGATATCAGGGGCTAATAAGGTCTACCAAATTTGACTGTAGGCCTTATTATACTCCTTTGTTTTTGTAACACTGTCTGTCAGTTTCACACCTTATCGTAATTTTTTCTCACTATGTTATAGATGTTTATAAGTAATTACGACTAGTTACTAATTGGTTCAGTGCAGTATCCCAAGCAGATCTTATGCAAGGTTTTACCACGTGGTTTACGGTTCTAGTTTAGACGATGAAAAAGACAATGTACGGCTCACTCAATTAATTTCAGGAGCTTATGCCTACACCAGAGAAAATTTAGAAAAAAAAAAAAAAAAAAACAATTGAGGTAGTGAGAAGCAAAGGGATGTAAGTGGCAAAATTAAAAACTTGGAGATAACTAGTACATAAGGTAGGTGAACCTCCTACCTTTCACCTACGTCTTCTGGTCAGATATAGTACTAGTAGCCCTGGTAAGTGCTGTTGTACAGCATGATTCAGAAAAAAAAAAAAAAATCAATGAAAGCCTAAGTTACCTTAAAACGCGTTTTACTCAAAACTTGAAAAAGTCCACTTACATCCCTTCGCTTCTCACTGCCCCAATTTTTAGAAGAAATGCCATTAATTGTCGGGGATATCCAGTCACCAAAGACTTGTTTGACAAAAGCAAGAAAGAGAAGGAAATAATCACATTTATGAAGAGAAGGAAATAAGAGCAGGTTAAAAAATAAACCCTCAAAGAAGGAAATGATATTAAAGAAAACGATGCTAGTTGGTACTGTCACACACTTCTGAGAAGATAAGAAGAATAACATGAGACCATTTTGAAAGAATGTAATGTCGGCATTACAAATATCTAAAATGCGGTAGTGGTATCATAAGGTATGCGGGGTTTGAGTCTATGACAAAGATAATTTTGAGTGCCCTTACGGTTATTAGACAAAGATTTTTTTTTTTTTTTTTTTTGTCATTTTGACGACTTTAAGCATGATTAGTGTATGTATAATATAATGGATCTCAATTACCAATGTTAGAAGCTCAGTTTGATTATTTATGAGTGTTAAAGCTTTTATGCCTTATTACTCTACTATAGTATAATAAGGCCTAATGACAAGGTTTTTAAACATGTTTTACTTTATGCTTGTTTTCGGCAAAAGTGGTGATTTTTTGCTAGTATCCTATAGCAATTGATTTGAATGTTTAATTAATATTACAATTTGTTGTTTCGGATGCATAGTTTTTCATTTTATTTCAAATCTCTCTTAGGTAGGCCTTATTACCTGCACCTGCCTTATGATGAACATCTCCATAATCGGAACACTTTTGTTTGGTCCCATGAGTGTTCAGAATAGAGAGAATTCACTGTACTAATATTTTGTTTTCAAAAATACAGTAAAAACCTTATAAAAACTAAAATTTGCTGTGCTTAAATGTTTGTTGCCCTAGGTAGCTGCCTATTCTGCCTGTTTGAACATTTTGCATTGGAAAAATTGTCTTCTTTACTAATAATAAAGCTGAAAGTCTCTCTGTCTGTCGGGATGTCTGGAGGATGTCTGAGTTTCTGTGACGCGCATAGCGCCTAGACCGTTTGGCCGATTTTCATGAAATTTGGCACAAAGCTAGTTTGTAGCTTGGGTGTGTGCACCTCGAAGCGATTTTTCAAAAATTCGATTTTGTTCTTTTTCTATTCCAGTTTTAAGAACATTTTCCTGAGCAAAATTATCATAAGATGGATGAGAAAATTACCAAGTTAATGTGGAACCGTAACATGGTGTAAGCCAATTGGCGAGAAATTCACCATACATTATTTGTATGGTGAATTTCTCGCAGGTGAATTGTATGGTGAATTTCTCTCTATACAGGCGAACCAAAAGACCTTTTAATTTTCTACTACGGGCAAAGCCGTGTGGGTACCACTAGTAAAAACATTGAGTAAGAGCGTGATGAATGCATTTGATGAGCGATGCATTTGAATGTCATTCAAACTGAATTACATTCTGTCGCAGCCATATCTTTCTTTTGGTGATACTCTTGACTCATGTTTAGTGCAAAACATTCAATCCAATAAATAAATAAATAAATAAATAAAGGAGAAGAAATTTTACTAATGTTACTGAGCAGTCACAATTTTCTACATAGGGAAGAGGGAGGATTTGTTCATAATAACATACTAGGATTTTCCCCTGTTGGGGAAGATTTTGGTCATTACGTTAACATGTTAAATTGGTAATATGATTTGAAAGAAAGTTTTTTTCGGAGGGGGGGGGGACTCATAATGTCCTAATACCCCTTCACTGTAGCTCTGCTTGCAGCATACTTTCAAACAACTGACTTTCAGCTCTCTGTTTGCTTAGGAGACTTCTCATTTTCGTTGCTGCCTGTAAAACTTCTATTTTTAATTTAAAATCCAGCGAGACTTCGAAGTTCAGTTCTATGCAGTTCGTTTATTTGTTGAACTACAGCACATACTTATTTCGCTTTGTATTTGCTATAAAAAAATAAAACGACGCACAGACAAGAACGTTTTAAAAAATTAAGTAAATCAAGGGATTGTTTCTGGAGCTATATATGCTCTAAAGTTTAAAAATTGCAATAGAAACACTTCTGCTAAAGCGAAAATGTCCTCTCAAATTTCCTTTTTCTTGTGTATGTCCATTCAAATACATCGTCTTCATTTTTCGTAGGTAAAAAATCTGCAGTTCAAATCATTTTTAAAGTTTCTTTTTTTTTTCTTCTCATTTATATCTTATTTTGAAGACTTGTTCTCTAAAAAAAGCAAAATCCCAGCATCTTCAGACAAGCAAGTTGGAGAAAAGTGATTATTACTCCGTTGACCTCGTGATCTGTGGGATGTCTTTTGACCCGCCGGAATGACACAAATTTCTCTTTCACACTGAAGATTCCGTCTGTAGTTAGATCTTTTGTGGCTAAGCATTTGACGGTTTCATCAAAACCGAGAGATTTGAAACAGTCTTGCAAATGCTTGCAACATGCCAACTTTATTTAACACGGAAACCATTTTCCTTGAGTCTTTCCCCATTACCGGATTTGTTGATGTGATTACGTATGCTCTTTTCTTTCCCGTCGAGAATCTTGGTAATTTTTTGGAGGAGATTATAGACAGTGTGATAGAATTGGGTCTTCGACAGCGAGTTGTCGGAGGTAGTGAAGCTAGGAAATAATTTGCTGTTAGAATTAATGAGATGTTAGAAATAGCGTGTGAAATTTAAGTTTTAAAATGGAGTTTATTGGTATTGTTCGAGTCTGAGTTTGATACATTGATAAAGAGCGCCGTTGGCGAGAAAAATAACAGAACGTATTAAAAAAAATTAAGAAGTAATACGTTATGAACACCTTTTTTTGTTGATAATGTTTTTTGAAGTTTCCAAATACCGCGTTTCACAACCTTTCTTTGGTCCACGAAAAAGCAAAATTGGTTAAAAACTTTCGCTAACCAGTTTTTTTACAAACAGAGGAAAAATCCTGAGCGTTGAAAAACTGATAAATTAGTGATGGTAACTTTTACTAACATAATTAAAATATTTCAATGTTCTTTGTCATTTGTAAAGGGGATAAATTAGGCTATTTAGCCTTTTGTAGGCCTAGTGTAATCCCCCGTATTTTATAGCTCTCTCTCTCTCTCTCATTTTTTTAAATTTAGTTATTTTTTTTAATCTTTTTGATATTAATTCCATTTTTTTACACATTCAAAATCATTTTTTTTTGTTTCATTTTCACCTGTGATCCGGCTACACTTGGAGATACGATATTTATGTTTTAAATTAATTCACTAATTTATTTAAGTTCCTATTTTGTACTTTATTATTACTATTTTTGTAACATTGAAAATGTTTTAGAGGATAGGGTTCCGTAGTTTCTTTAAAGATCAATTTGTTAGTTTTCTGACGCCACTTCATATTACGCCACGTTTTATTTTTTTCTTTTTATTCAATAAAATTTACTTATTTAAATTTGCACCAAGCTGGAATCAAACCGCGAATTTTGGAATGGAAAGCAGATACTTTACTCGACTCAGTCATCAAGAAATATCTCACAAGATGAACGATAGCTGCTTTATGCATCTAAACCTGAATAAAATATTTTTGGATTAAATTTTTATCGGGATATTTTCTTGCAGTTGACTAATTTTAGTTGATTTTGCTTAAAATAACACTGCTGACTGAAAAAACCTTTTTCAAGGTATGTAAGCAACTCTCGCAGCACTTGAAATTTTTTTAAACGAATGGCGTCGTTCAAATGAATAAGTTCAATAAACGGGTAAAAAAATGAACGATCCTCTGCGCACGGATCTTTAAAAAGAACGACATTGCCTACCTCTTGTTTCTCTTAAGAAATTTTGTTCCAAAAGGAATTTTATTGTAATTTGAGTTCTATAAAACGGCGTATCTTACTTCAGTTTTTTCAAGAAAATCGCAAGCAGTGAATGACGTGAAGTAGAAGTTGTTAAACAAGTAAAAGAGAAACAATTGGTGGAATAACTTTTCCTTTTGACTTCCCTTGTTACAATGATTTCTTGATTTCAAATGCATTCAATGCTAGCAACTAAACAAATTTAATCAATTACAGATTAATCAATTATCTTAAAGGTATTTTAAAGAATCATTACTAAAGTTTGAAGATGCATGAGCTTATGCCAGAAGTATATTTCATGTCTAAATTTGTGAACTGACCTCTTATCAAGTAATACTTGTTTTACAGCGTTTGCGTATTATCTGTACAATCTATACATTAATTATTCAAATGAATGCAGCCATGCCATTAAAACGTCTGCTTATATCTTTAAAACTTGTTCATAGAGATTTGGAAGAAAATTCACATTTATTTTTTCTCCACCGTTACGGAATGCGAAAGAGGTTTTTTTCTACCTCCTGGATAACATTTGAAGGCCAGTGTCACAAATCAGCGATAATCGTAAAACTAAAGCGAAATAAGAAATTCTATCTCTTATTTCTAAGAATTACGTGTTTGGTTCTATTTTTACACACAAATATACAAAACTAAGTAAGTGTCTGAATATTGATCAAAACATTTTGTGCATACTTAAAAAAACAAATTCAAGCATTTGTGG
Organism: Uloborus diversus; assembly: GCF_026930045.1. Classification (NCBI taxonomy): domain Eukaryota; kingdom Metazoa; phylum Arthropoda; class Arachnida; order Araneae; family Uloboridae; genus Uloborus; species Uloborus diversus. The sequence continues at coordinate 114,621,141 of NC_072735.1, forward strand.
AGAAAAATTTTTGATCACGTGAACAATGTGAATTTTTTTTTCATCTTACGAAAATAATGTCTGTCGCAATTTTTGGCTTAAAAGACTAGTCACAAAGCTAAGATGCAACAGAGTTATATAATAAAGCAGAAAATTTGTATTCTTTTAGAGAAATATTTCTTATTTTCATTGCGTTTTTTAGCAAGACATAATAACCTTATTGTGTATGTAGAGCCCTCAAAATAATGAAAATGCAGACTATCTCGAAGCATTATTATTGCATTGAGGAATCCAAAATACTATTGATTTTTTTTTTGAAATCGCATTTTATTTTTGTTTTGTAAAGGATATCCTCACACGAAACACGCAAATGTTTTAAAAGCGTTTCGGAACGGTGTTAAAGAACTGCATTTTGGAACGTTTTTAAAAACTGCATTTTGGACCGTTATCAAAAACTGAATTTCAGAGAATTTTTAAAAACTGTATTATGGGACGTTTTTAAAACCTTCACTTTGGAACGTTTTTAAAACCTGCATTTTGGAATGTTTTTAAAAACTGCATTTTGGAACGTTTTTAGAAATTGCATTTTGGACCGTTTTAAAAACTTGCATCTATGTTATAATTGTTTTTCTTCAGTCATCGTTTGATTTTGTAAAAAAATCTATAAACAAACATAAATAATAAAATAAATAAATGAGCCATTTAATATGAAAGTAAGCCTTAAATTTACCGACCCTTTTAACTTAAATATGATATTTGCTGTTTTTTTTTTTTTTACGATTTCTTTTATCTCATCTTCGACTGGCATGAAAAGTATCAAAACTTGAAGCACGTCAAAAATAATTTATTACAATCAGGAAGACATAAAAAGGAGTTTAGATTTTCCTGTTAAGTGAATGCTTTTATTCGTGTTTTATTTAAAGTTTATTTGCGTTTCAAACAACGTAGTTGACATCTTTATATTGTTGCATATAGTTTTTGTTCATTTCTAGAAAGTATTTTATTTTCCTTTTTTTTTCTTCACCTACTTTTGATATTTGTTCGTGTGAGAGAATGACACTTATAGTATGTCAGTTTCGTTGTAAGACATTTTAGCCATATTTCCCACCTCGGTTTTTTTGAGGGTTCACTTAATTATAAAAAAGGTGTGTGCTATTTCAGCTAATATCTCCTCAGTTATGAAGTTCCCACAGTTAAAATTTTGTCTCCTACAAGTTAACGAATGCATTGCGTTGATATACAGGGTGTCCGAAAAGTCCTTGACACATTTTGAAAATTCACAGAAAATGAACAAAATGTCGTTTGAATATGCGGTTTGCGCCATAGCAAAATTCCAGATTTTTTAATGAAAAAAAAAAGTGTAATTATTCTAAATTGCCGTATCATCAAGAGGGAGCAGCTATATCGTCGCCTCAGAGCAACAGTAGGATATCTTAGCGCTATTCCTGGGATTAGATGTTTTAGTGTTGCTCTGAGGCGACGATATTTTCAGGCCGGTGCATCAGCTATAGTTTAGCCATTTTGGATCGGATTTATTCATTGTTGCGGAGGTAGGGTTACCAGAACAAAGTTTCGGGTTTGCCGTTACGACGGTAGCGGTTTTGCCCAAAGACTAATAATAAGAGACTAATAATAATACTCCTATTATTAATCTATGGTTTTTCCAAATTGGCCAAAAATAGTATTTTATTTAATAAACAATTCACGAATGCCGTTAATAATTGCTCGCCGTGAAAAATCATCAAACGTGATTTGCCAGAAAAGACAACCATTCAAACATGTCGTCGGGGCCTACATCACGGTAAGAAAAAGCAAACGTCATGTGGGGTGTTAATTCATTTTATGAAACAGAAAGCAATACCTTTCAATACCACAGTACAATGTGTGTACCGTTTGAGGACATGGGATGAACTTGAGTACCGTTTAGATGTGGTTCAAGCAATGGTAACGAAAGGTATTGCTTTTTGCCAAATTAAATGATTAAACAAACTCACAGGACTTTTGTTTTTTCTACTATGACGATATACAGTGATTTCGTATAATTACTCTTTTCTTTCTCTCTTTTTCTTACTTATAATTACACTCTATCATTTTTCTTTTTTATGATATTATAAAAATTCTTGGACTTTTGAAGTATTATGGCGCAAACTGCATATTCATACGACAATTTGCTGATTTTCGATGAATTTTTTAAAATGTGTCAAGGACTTTTCAGACACCCTGCATATTTTCTTGCATTCTTCCAATGCTATTGGAATTGTAATTCGTGCTGCAAATATTTCAACATAATGAAGAAGATAACGATAAGGAACGTTATAGTGTGGCCCTGATAAGTTGAGCTATGACCGCGAATTTGTTTCCCACCTTTTGAGGAGTTCAGTGAAAAAGAGATGTGTTATTGGCACGGATTTGAGTTCAAATACTTTTTCAAACATACTCAGAAAGTAATCCAACTCTACTCAGCGCCAACACGCGAAGTTCTCAGAATCTCTTCTAGGTAGCAAAATAAGAAATAATAACGTTTAATTGCACGAAATTGCAGATTACTGAAGCTACGTTTTTCGGCGGCACAAGGAACGCCGTTTTCAATGCAAAAGAAATGAACTTGTGGATGAAAAGAAATCCGACAGAAACTAACAAGTTCAAAAGTCATTTGCCGACTGTCTTTTCATCCAAAAGCTCATTTCTTTTGCAATGAAAAAGGCGTTCCTTGCAACGTCAAAACACGTGTCTGCAGTAACATGAAATTTTGTGTGTTACTGTTGTCATTTTTTAAAAACTTTTCAAGCTCAAACTGTTCAACTCTTCTCCTCAGGGCCGCAGAAAGCCAAGGCGGGCCTTTTGTCAATAAAATTGCCGTCCCCCCCCGTAAAAAACAAAGAAAAGAAAAAGGGGGGGGGGGGGTAGAAAAGAAGATGGAGAAAAGAAGAAAAAAGGAGAGGAGAAGAAAAAGCGAAGGGGGGGGGGAGAGTCAAAACTGCTTACTAGGAAACAATTAACTCTATTTTAATTGGTACAGCAACAAATACCAAAACAGTAAATTTTACTTTATCTTTACGTTTTCTCTTATTCGGAGTTCTTCCCCCTTTCTTTCTTATTTCTTTCCTTCTTTTCTTTCCTACTTTTCTTTCTTTCTTTTTTTTGCGTCAGTGTCGCACCCCCTCCCCCAAGGCCCCGGTCCCTAGTTTCCGACTAGACTGACATGGCATCTTGTCGGGTCTGCTTCTCCTACAGATGCTACCTAGTCTTCATACATCAACAATTTAGTTACAAAAATAACTACAAGCCTGGTAATAGAGTTTGTATCCATCTACCCTACATTTCTTATTCCCCAACTGACTCTATGCAATTATTTCATTTGTATTTTTCGGTAACTTTCGTGTTGAAATAAAAAATGTTGAGTTGCTAAACTCAAGTTAATTTACTATATACTTGTTGTTTTTTGAATTTAGATGGGGATGGTGGTGGGGAATCTGGTTTATTTCGGTTCAGTAAGACTTGTAAGTTATTTTCGATGGATCGATTACGATTACTCATGATGTGAAAGAAGTAACTAGTTTTAATACTCGTAGTAATAATAATAACAATAAAATACAAAAGTAAAAACGTGATGCTAATAATTTTGGAGTTCCTCAAATATTTCAAACTAAAAAGTAGAATTTAAATTCAATGAGGTAGTTTTTATGCAGATTTGTTTTTATGTTTTCTAATTTTAAATTCATTCAAAGTTTTAGACACATTCAAAATATTTTTCTCTTTTTTTTGAGCATAAGTTTTTATTTGGGGGGGGGGGGGAGGGGAGGGAGAATATCTGAGACTTAAAATACTTTTCTTTTATTTAAGTAAAATGCATAAATTTTACCCTAATCCTCGAAAGTTTCCCTCCATATCAAAGACATTATTTAAGCTCACGATTTGTTGTTCCATGTCTTTATTGCCAAGTGCCAAGTGATAAAATATTATTGTCATTTAGGTCGTTTATAAAGTAACTTAAGTTATCACAGAAACTCTTTTCAAAATTTTTATTTGGTTTATCAGTTAAAATACATTTATATTAAGTATACTCAACGCGCTTTTTTAATCAATGGCTATCGCATAAATACACATTTTTTAGTGTGCTGAAAATAATGTGCTTTATTGTTATACTGTATGGAAATTACTTTACAGAAAACAGTTTTCTTATGCGGTTCCTATTCCTTACACAGAAACAAACAAGTTTGTGTACTTAAAAATCATTTGTAATTTATATTAGTAAAACTGTTCGTTTGCGTATTCAACTTTTTTCGACGCGCTGCTTTATAATTTAATGCTATCCCCCGTTTGCCTTTGTACATTTCAATGTTTTAAAATACAAATTTCGGTCATTTAAAATATAAAATTTTGAAACAAAATTTAAAGGATGGAATATTAGTCGAAATTGTATTTGTAATCATTTACTTTTTGTTTTGAGCAAACAATGAAGTTCATGTAAGGATATTTTTTCTCTCTTCTACAAGCAAAGGAATAGAAGATAGAATAATATTCGCAAAGCGTCTTTTTACCAGCATATTTAAAGTATACTCTTTTATTTTTTTGAAATTTTATCCCACATATTTAGCGCACCTTCCATTCCTAACTTCACCGGATAAAAAATATCAGTCACTATTCAAAACAGAAAACTTCTTTGGACTCTCGTTTGCTTGTGGTAGGCATTTTGAGTAAAGCTATAGTTGCCTGTTGTAATAAGATTTTTCAGTAGACATTACTGCTAAAAACTGCTCTTACACCACGTTCCCAAGGACAACTGGCAACAATATAAGAGGTTTTTTTCTGCAAAGGACATATCGATAAACAATGTTAATGCTATCTATAAGGAACCAGACAATTTTAGTAAATTTCAATTTTCTATCATGGAACCGTTTAGCAAGTGTTAACGGAGGAAAAAAACTCAAGTAATCCTTGGTTGCGAGCAAACACGTCAGTTGAAATTTTTCTAGTGGGGAAAAAAGGTTATACACTCCATGTAAATTATACCAAAAAACTGAAAAACATCACGCTCACTTCCAAGAAACCACACTAATTGCCCAAAGTCAGTGGGAAAGTTGTCATTGACCCGCCGTAAATGACAGGCCTGGTTGCAAGGCAATTATTGTTTAAAAACAAGTTCAAATTTTTTTTTTTTTTTTAAAGCTTATATCTGTATGAAATTTCTTTTTTCGAATTAATTGTTGATCTATATTCATTTGAAGCAATTTTACAGACACAGATATTGCGATCTGTAGTTACCATTCAGGGGAGAAAAAATAAACAGTGAATATTACCTTTCAGAAGCTGAATTAATTTCCTTCGAAAAAAAAAAAATTCGCTCAGGGTCACGAAAAATATTTACCAAACGATTTCTAGTAAACTATCATTCTGAAACTCATAAAACATTTTTGTCGGAAGTGAGGTCAAGATTTGCAAGTCGACACGAGTATTAATCCACCATGATATATGAATCTTCCTTAGAGGATTGAAAAGCAAACATGCTACTTGTCCTATATAAGCGTCTGGGACACGGAATAACTTTACTTCGACTATACTTTGAAGAAAAAGTAGCCAACAGCAGCAATATGTTAGAAAAAGATGCACGTATGAATAACATTTGATGCCATTTTTTTTTTTTTTTTTTTTGCACATGTATACTTCAGTAATGATAATTCAATGCGCCGATGTCGTTTGTTTTCTTTCAAGTTCCAAAACTTTGTGCAGTAAGTTGTCTGCATAAAAGATAAAAACATCATGTAATCATTAAAAGCTTTTTTAAAGAACCTACAGTTTTGAAGAAAAGATGAATCTGAATTCATTGTTAGCAGATAAAGAGTTTCACATTCGAAAGAAGCTCATGTTTTTATTTTTCTGACAGGTCTGTTAAAATAGTTTTTAACTGGCTCTTTTAAGATTTGACCAATGTATCTCTAAAAATAATATCAGTCGCCAGGCCATGTTTTTGAGTGTAAGAAATTATTGGAACTACCTGAAGATGTTTTCTGGATGACTTTGAGAAGTTTTTTTTTAGTTTCAGCAAATTTCTTCAGACAATTGTATTTTGAAACGTTTGAAAATGTTTTTTAACTTCTGGCGTCAGAAAGGTTTTTTAATATCAGGATATAAAATTTTGAGCTGAGAATTGATGCTTTAGATGAAAGTGAAATAAATTATAATTTCACATCATCATGTAGATTAAAAAGCTCCTATGTGTTATGTTTAATAGAAACCGAACTGAACTCTGAAATGAGCAGTACATCAAACACAACATATTCCAAAATAAATTGGCAGGTTTTGACCACCCAGGAAAAAAACCCTTACGCAGGTAAGGACTTTGTTGCAGGTAAGGAGTTTTTAAATGTTAATGTCTTTTCCCTTTAAATGAGTAGGTGCTCATAAAAAGGAACTATAATTCCTACCCGCAATGTAGAAAACGGTGCTTTTAATAAAATTCATAGTAGACCACAAGTGTTCCACAAAACATCGTTACAGATTCTCCCAAGAAATCAAGAATGTTGACGGGGCTAGTCCATTGAACTAGTCTTCATTGAATTAAAAAAACGAACAAAATTGATGTGGACCCCACACTGCCTCCTTTTACGTCTGTTAAATAATAATTGTGCAGTTATAACTCTAAAGTATGGGTGCATGTACTCATGTGCGAGCGTTAGAAGCAATACTTCTTGCATGAATATATTTTTAGAAATTTTCCTACACATATAAAGAGTATGGTAAACAAAGAGAATTGGATACATTACCATTTTACGCCAATTGGCTAATTTTAAATCTGATCGATCATTTTTCATTTCGTTCATTGCCGTCATGTTTGGTCAAAGTTACATACAAACTACTTCGTTAGAAAAAGCCATAAGTTATTTTGGATTTTTAATGGACTTTAAACAAGACTAAAAGTTCCACTAAAAAAAATAAATAAAGCCCACGAAATACTCGTAATTAAAGAAACGCATTAAAATGTAAAAAAAATTGCCAAGTCACGAACAAACCATTAAATAACATAAAAAGTGCAATTCAAATAATCCGCAAACTAAATGAAAAGAAATCAAAACAAAATGTTAAACCAAATGCTGAACATGGAGTTTCATTAAAATTTTTGATCAGTGAAAGGGGAGCCAGAATGGCGACGAAGTAAATGTTATTTTTCTATTTTCGCTTAGGGTAGAGAAAGTAAAAATGTCATACCTGCATACCTGCAACGGAAAAGTATACAGAATTGTACTTTCAAGTATAAAGAAAAGGGATGTAAAAAAGTCCCTGTCTTTACATTTGTCAGCGTGTGCGATCTAAATTTGCATAAAACTATGGAACGTGCTTTAAGAACAAAAATACAATATATAATAGTACCTTAAAGTGCAAACTGATGCCAAAAAGTGTTTTACAGCAGTTTATTATCATTCATTCATCATCGCTAAATATCGCCAACAGAGGAAAATTGAGAAAAAAAACCCCGTTTATCGGCGACCATAATCATGGGCATATAATGGTAAGTGGTCGCCAAATTGAACCATCACTTGAGTGCGTATTGAAATTAGCACCGATTTACTCCACTCAGACATTTAAATCGTACAGATGAGAAAGTTCACTGTCTCACTCAGACATTTAACAAAATTTCAACCTAGCGTTTTTGAGTTATGTGAGATACTTATATATATAGGGGAAAGTGGGATAAAACCGAGAAGTCGGGAGCAAACCGGGTACCCCCTTCGAGCCCCTGAAAGCGCTGCATCGCGTGGACAAGAGAGAAACTACCTTCCACCTTGATGAAGAAGCAGCGGCAATTAAATAAGAACGTAAATAGACACGCTTCTTTCGTTCCTGTGAAGAAAATTCTGTTTGAGTGGTTTTTGCTTAAAATGTTTGAACAGAACTAGAAAGTTATACTGCGTTTCTGTTTCTGCAACAGTAAAGGTATTTAGCTCTCTTTGTATAACATTTAATTAATTTCATTATCATTCTAAGTAATTGTCTGTAGCGTTCTGTATAGTCATATGACGACATTTTTTATGAAAGCTGTACGTCGGAGCAAAACCGGATACTAACCGATGGGCAAAACCGGGTAGTACCCGGTTTTGCCCCTTGATTTTTAAACGATAGTAAGTCTATTATATAATGATAATAAAACTTTTATTTGACCAAATTATTTTACAATAAGGTCACAAAACAATATATATTAAAGCTTCATCTTCAGGCAATATTAGAAGAAAAGAAAAAGAAAAATGATGGAATGAAGACCAAAGATGGACGGAAGAAAAAAAAAAAACCTGAAGGAAAGATAAACGAATCAAAGAAAAGACAACATTATAAAGATTCCAAAAAGGAACAGGCAGAAAATAAAACATCCAAACAATGAAGAACCGAAGGAGCAAATGAGGGATGAGTCCGGTGAAGAGGATGACAATACTGCCTGCATTTACTGCAATGAGCTTTACTCGGACTCCAAGGGTGGTGAGGGATAGATCCAATGCATTCAATGTCGTCGTTGGGTCCATGAAAGCTGCTCTGGGGTGAAGAGGAACTATTTTTCTTGCGACTGGTGTCAATAATCTTTATATTACAGCGAAAAATTAAAGATAAAGACAATTAAATTTTCTGACAAGTCATCAATATGTGTCCTTTTATACTTATTCTATTATGTTATGACAATAGTCAACATAGGTCACTAAATAAAACTTGAATTTTGTGGAAACTTTTATAATTTTTATTTTCCCACAGCAATAACATGTGTACCCGGTTTTATCCAACTAGTGGGGTAAAACCGGGTAAAATGACCTTTTTTACAAAAAAATTAATAAAAATTAAAAAAAAAACACCTATGTTTTTGAAACTGTGGTTACATTAATAGATAAGTAGTGCATACTTTTGCAAAATTTTGTTCCTTTATGACAAAAACTGTGATTTCTAGAAGCCTGCAAACCTTAGGGTCCCGGGTTTACCCCACTTTCCTCTACATACGTATATGCAGACATCACGGGAAAACTCATGATAATTATTAACTCAGGGATAGTCAAAATTAGTATTTCTACTGTCCATACGTTGGTACATAAGCAAGTGCGGTTGGGCTGGGGAGGGGGGGGGGGTAATCCCAACATTCATTCGGGAGTGAGCAAAATCAAAATTTTTGCCGAAATTTAAGTGAAGCTTTCTTCGCGGTTATTTATATCAAATCTTAAAGCATTTTGACGGTTATTTATATAAAACATTTAAGTAGTTTTTTTTTAAGTACTGAAAATATGTAACAAAATCCGATAGCTTTCTGAATTTTGGCATCAGAAAAACAGTTGCCTTCAAATTACTTTATAAACTCAAGATCACAACTCGTATTCATTACCATTGAATAAATGTATCGAGTCCGAATAAAATTTGTATCAAGAAATACCAGAAAATGGGCATTGAAGATACATATGCTCTATACATAATACAGTTAGAAGAAAGAAAGGAAGAGAGAAAATAATACAGTATAGAACCCCTCTCAATAAGGGACACTTATGGGACCCGACATAATGTTCCTTAAATAGAGGTGTCCCTTCTTCGGAGGCATTTTAGTTTATACATGCAGTGTGTTAATGCAGTATAATTTTGTTATGAACTTACAAACACTATTAACACTTTAGATTTAATACTTTTAATTTTTCATACACAACTAAATCAAATTCACACTTAATGATTTTTTAAATTTTTTATTATTTTATTAATTATAACTGAGTTAAAAATTTGGTAAGTCCGAAGTTTTTCTCCATAAACCTATTATTTTGAAGTAATTCATTGCATGAATTTGCTTCATGTCATGTAATTTACAATGCTTGACTGATTACTGATTACTTGAAATATGGAGTCAAACATAAAAGTCAAAAAATATTTTTTCGACATTTGGTGACTGTTCACCTTGTATGTATGCATTGTGAATTACAATTATATTATTCACATTTCAATTTTTATATAAAAAGCTAGTCAGTTTCTGTGCTCTCTCCTTTGACCCTGAGCCTACTTGAATAAATATCTGCGTTGGCAAATCATGCATGTAACTTTCAGCAAGATTTTTACAATGTATAATACTTGTTTCTTCAACATATGCTAATGTTCTACTCTCCTCAATTAATTTTTAAAGGAAAAGTGAAGCTTGAATTCCAGTAAATTCACTTTTTCTTATGCACTTGTACATAATTTTTTGTAATTTTGTTTTCCCCATGACTGTCCCTTAAATAGAGTGTCCCTTATTTAGAGGCAAATGCATGGAAATCTGCATTCAAAGGGATTGGGACCAGAAAAAATGTCGCTTAAATAGAAGTGTCCCTTATTCGGAGGTGACCCTTATAGGCCAGTGCCAATAATGTTTGAGACCAAAAAAATTTAGAACAGGATAAAACCAGTTCGAAAGGCAAGAAAATCTAATAACATTAATAGGAAAAATAAATTACGGGCGAGCTGAGTTCGGGAAGGGGGGTGTAGGGGGGTTTAAGGGGGGGAAAACGGTTTATCACGATTTCCGGAAAAACTAAGAGTCCTATCGAAAAAATCTAAATTGCAAAGTTGTTGGTAATAAAAAGATCTACAACTTTTTCATTTTCACTTTTTTTCTATAACCTCAAAATAATGCGAAAAATTCAAAAAACCGACTTTTTGGTTTTTTATTTTTATCTCCCACAAAAAAAAATTTTTTTTCACTAAATTTAATGAAAAGTTACCTTATTATGTCCCAAATACACTGTAATTTTTTGGATTTAAAATATTTATTTTTTCTCCTTATTTTGGTTCAGTAGTAAAAAAGCATCAGAATTTTCAATCAAAAATTCTCACGTCAAAATATCTGATTTTTTTAAAAAATCGGAGCAAGTTTTTTTCGTTGGAATCTCTACTTTTTGATGGTATAAAAAACAATATACAATACTATGGAAACTTTTTGCAAAAAATGAAGAAAATCAAAAAAACTCGAATTTGAAAAAAAAAAAAAAAATCATCACTATGTAAAATTTTAAGCTATTTATTAAATTAACAGCAAACACAATAATTAACAGCAAACACAATTGGAAAACTGATTATTTTTCATAATATTCAAGGTTACACAGTTCGAAATTGCGGAAATTACTCATTTATCCCATCCTACAGTGTAGCTTGATATTCGTAACTCCAAAGAACTATAGGGGGCACTGCAGTCACCGTCTAATGATGGATGAGAAGGGTATAAAACAAATGCATGCTGTAGATTGATTTTTAATTATTTTAATATATTTTTATTTTCAGTTTGTGACAATGTCACATGGAAAATTTCATTTTTCGAGTAATTAAAGTGTACATTTTAATAAGGAGCTTAAAATTTTTACATAGTTATGACATTTTTTTTTTTTTTTTTCAAATTCGAGTTTTTTGATTTTCTTCATTTTTTGCGAAAAATTTCTATAGTATTGTATATTGTTTTTTATACCATCAAAAAGTAGAGATTCCAACGAAAAAAACTTGCTCCGATTTTTTAAAAAAATCAGATATTTTGACGTGAGAATTTTTGATTGAAAATTCTGATGATTTTTTACTACTGAATCAAAATAAGGAGAAAAAATAAATATTTTAAATCCAAAAAATTACAGTGTATTTGGGACATAATAAGGTAACTTTTCATTAAATTTAGTGAAAAAAAAAATTTTTTTGTGGGAGATAAAAATAAAAAACCAAAAAGTCGGTTTTTTGAATTTTTCGCATATATTTTGAGGTTATAGAAAAAAAGTGCAAATACAAAAGTTGTAGATCTTTTTATTACCAACAACTTTGCAATTTTGTTTTTTTCGATAGGACTCTTAGTTTTTCCGGAAATTGTGATAAACCGTTTTCCCCCCCTTAAACCCCCCTACACCCCCTTTCCCGAACTCAGCTCGCCCGTAATTTATTTTTCCTATTAATGTTATTAGATTTTCTTACCTTTCTAACTGGTTTTATCCTGTTCTAAATTTTTTCGACTTTTTACCATTTTCAAAGCTATTGGCACTGGTCTATTAAGGGAGGTTCTACTTACATTAAATTATCGTTTCTTTGAAAATTTAATCTAAAGCTAGACATTTCAAATAAATTTCGTTATTTCTTACAATTTTTCTTAGTTGTACAAAATGAAATAGACGCAAATAAGCTTTTGAGAAAAACCTTAGTCTATTCTAGCAAAGGGTGAAAAACTGGTTCAAGAGTGAAATGCATAAGAGCTGAAGAAAATTCAAACAGCATCTTCCAGTATCTCATAATCTCTTTGATGTTAGTCAAACATTTACATATTTTTGAAAAACAGGTAAACAAAAAACATAAGTCAGTTTCATAACAATGATTAATTTGTTAACTTTGCATTCTGGGAAGTCAGGGGGAAAGCCGGTGACAAATCTATCTTCGTCATATTTGGTACATTTTACAAGAAATTACCGACACAAAAGCCAAACTTTCGCATGTTTTACAGCTTTAGAATTTCAAGTAGATTTAACCTCGGAATAAGTGTGTGCTGCCGGTAACCTATTTAAGATTACTGATTACTTGAAATATGGAGTTAAACATAAATGTCAAAAAATATTTTTTCGACATTTGATGACTGTTCACCTTGTATGTATGCATAGCGAATGTGAATGCAGTATTGAATCTTGAAAAATAGCTACAAACTATGTCATTTATGTTTGCTGTCAATCTCCTGGTTCGCTCCTTTTTACCAATCCTTGCCAAATAGATCTGGATTCTTATATTACTTAGCATTATATAGCGGTGTAAGTGAATAAGTTTATCAAATCAGTATTTTCGGTTGGTTTAAGCTTAAGTCGGTTACTTTATTCGACTTCAAAGTAGCTAATGCGATAAGTTATAATAATTGATCTCTAATTGTTTGTCTATATTTCCTTGACAGAAATCAGCACCTGTTTGTTATGTAAAAAACATTTATGGCCTAAAAAAAGTGGTTTTCAGAAAATTTTTATCTTGTGAAATTGCTTCTTGACCACACTGTGCCAGTCTTCCAACGAATATTGAGAAGATTAAAATAAAAGGAATTTTGTTATGTCTCCCAATATCTGTTGTACTATCCGCAGTAGATTTAAATATTTGAGAGATTCGTTTAGTTTTGGGCAGAACTCTTTAAAAATGAATTTAAATGTGAAGCGTTAATCTTCACTTTTACATTTTTCGTAGCTTGCCTAAAAGTATTAAGATGTAAAGATGCAGTTATATATGACAATGAACCTACACTTTTTTTTATGTTAGCAAGGCATTCATAATTCTTTTGAATTCGGTTGTAGACTTACTGCAATGGAAAACCACGCCTAAGGACTCTAGCACTTTCTAGTTCATGTTTAGAGCCCTTCGCCCAAAGTAGCCAAGGCACTTATAACTAAAATCCCCATAATTATTAAGTGTATCGTTTAAAACAGGGTCCAATTTCTAACAAAAGAAGTAGTCTTCAGAACTTATTTTCATACGTAAGTAGTCTGAATTTCTTTCAAAATGTTTAAGATAAAAAATACCATATAATATAAATAATTAGTGCTGGATTTGAACTGTCGTGCACCTTAGCGAAAATCAAGCCTTGGTTAGAAGACATAAATTTTAAAGTCAAGAAATAATTTTACTAAACCTGATCATACGAGTTCATGTCATAAAATATTCCGCTGCATTTAGGAAATTCATTTTACTTACCCAAAATTTCATTATCAGTTAATTTCTGCATTTACTTAGCTTTTTTTCTTTTGCATTATTCAGTATTCACTATCAAACATTCTTTATTCCTCATTGAGGACCCACATTACTTATTCTGCTATATTTTCAATGCTCTTAATACTTTATGTAAGCTGCAATTTTCATTTCAGTTTTCAATTCATAGTAAAATCAAATACGTTTATTTAGCAGCTCTAAAATCATAATCAACAATAATGAAATAAACTAAGCAATATCAACAGAAAATACACTCAGCTAACCAAAAATGATTTAAAAAAAGAAAAGGTTTTTATAACATTGAGGCACGTGTGAGTTTCTTCTGCACACGGTCAATGCGCCCTCTGGTTGCAATGGACTTAACACTATCAAGTCACTTTATGTATTGACTGCTTATTCCTCAATTGCTCCTCACGTTGAATATAATACTCTAAGAGTAACAAAATAGTTCTAAAGGAAATCGTTATGGATTCTTTTGCAAAACTACATTTTAATTTTACATAATCATATTTCTCATTACACGTTTATATTTAAGAGCTTTTGAATGATAATGTTTCGCATTTTCAGTTAAACTCTCTTTATATGAACACGTTTAATGCAAAATCACGGCTATAATGAACATTTTGTTCGTTAAGCTTGACTTATTTACATTAAATTGATAATCTCAGCCAAGACGAACAAAAAATTTTTCACCTCTTCAATGAAAATTTTCGTGTTGAATACTGCAATGTTCTGTGTAGAAATTATTCTTTATTTTGTGAGGTTGTAGAGGGCCCATGTGTATCTATAAAAGAAAAAAGTTGAATGTTTTTCATTTAGAATAAAGACGATGAACTTGCTTGACATCTGCTCGGTGATAAAACTGTTTATCTTCCACTTTGGAATTTAACCTGTCCCGCAATAGCTGATTAGCATCTTCCCTTTTCAAAATTTTCCACAAACAATTTTAAGAAATCAGTTAAACTTTTCTGAATATGCTACTAATTAGACTACAATGTGTATATTAACAGTAATAACAAGTAGCAATTATTTTTAACTACAGGGAAGCATTTCTTTAAAATTATTCACAGTATCACTTATTCACGGTTATTACGAACTGTTAATACGAACAAATTAGAGGATTTTTGATGTTTCGTACTAACTGAGTTCTCAACTGTAATTTTATCAACTGAACTATTTCTAGTGATGCCCTGCAAACTTGAAATTTTTACATTGCTTAGAGGAACTAAAAGACGTTTATAGTTTTCACATAAAAATTCTGGTAAATAATTTGCATTATGTAGATGAAAACATACATTTTATGGTAGATTTAAGTAGGTTCAGTGGGCTAACCTAAACATTGGTAATGCAAAGTAAGGAGGACATTATGCGTTTACCAAAGTGCTGTGGATCCATCACCTTTGTTGGAGACTGACGTTGTGCAAAAGACGTTTACCGCAACTTGGTGATTTGTGATCTTTTTCTCCTCAGCGGTCAGCAGAGGTAAAGTAAGTGGTTCTAACTGTTTTTATTTGTCATACTGGAGGTTACTAAATATTTTTATAATAAATGTCATCTTCTCTTTCATCTTTGATATACAAGTTGTTTCCAACTACATATGCACTGCAATTTAAAATGACTGAAAAAAAAAAAAAAAACTAAGTTTAATCTATAAATAACTAATTACCTTTGTGCTGAAAAGTAACTGGAGAAAACCAACGCAATGAAAGTACAAATATGCATGTATACAGTACAAATATACAGTAATATATGTATATATTACTTTATAAATATGTTTCGGGGTTTCAATGAACCCCCTTTTTAATGCATACATTGTGAGCTTTTGGATGTAAAGCTTTTACCGGATGTCTTAACATCCAAAAGCTCACGACTTTTGCATTGAAAAGGGTTTCATCAAAACCCCGAAATATATGTATGCAGTAATCCGTGTATTTGTGCCTTCATTGCGTTGGTTTACTCCAGTTAAGTTTAATGTACTTTTCGTCTCTCTCAAGGACAACAAACGTTACTTTCCGACTGCATTATACTTAACTTTAGTAGGTATGTAACTTAATTCATGAGAAGTTTTCTCAAGCAATAATCTAAGGTTGCGTTTGGACGTGTTTTAACTTTACTTGCTCTTTTCCAAAAAAAAAAAAAAAAAAATAGAAACGTAAGATTACATTGTGAATTATGATTTCATATGTATTTTATGTAAAAGTAATTCGACGATGTTCTTGACGAACTAGAAGAAGCTGAAGAGAATAAAATGGTGTAAAAACATCAAAAGAGCAAGCATGGCAAGCATGTCTTGGGAAGTGAGAAACTAGGAGAGAGGTGCGTAAAAACAATTGAAGAAAAAAAGGGAAATTTAAGATGGTAATGGAAGTAAAAAGCAAATAGATAAAAAAAAAAAAAACCTGCCATCATATGATGAAGACTAATGATTCCGTAAAGATCTTCTGAGGCATCAGTTGAGTGAGGTGACCTACATGAGGTCAGCTAACGCTAACATCAATCTCTATACTTATATTCGGTTGAATTATTGAGAGGCAACCGATATAGGATCCAGTTACTTTATGTTTTAACATGCTATAAGGCAATTCTAAGGCTACACACAAAAAAGTAAAGGAGCTTCGGATGAAAAACCAAGTCACTTTATATGCGATCTGCTCATAGTTCTCAATCATATGTAATAGGGTCTCAAAAGTCTGGACAAAGGCATACTTAAATTTATTGAAGTGGAAGTCCATCAATTTTCAATTCTGGAGCAAGTGAAAGTCGTTCTTCTTGCTTACAACGCACACAATGTTATCTCAATTTATTCACAAGGTAGAGATGTATTTGAACTGAAAATATCAAAATTTGTTACCCATTGCTCGAAGCAACTCTTATAGTACCATGCAGTACGTTACCGCACCTAAGCCAGGGCTAAGGCAGAACTACATGCAGTAAACCAGACAGCTCGGTATCACATCCTGAGACTGCAGCTTCGTTCTTATTAGAACTTCTCAGTTAGGAAGAGTGAATAACCGAGATGGAGGCAGATGTCATCTCATTGAAGCTGAGAGTGCCATCAAACTGGTAGATAAAAATGAATTTATCTCACCAGCGAGTGTCTTGAGGAGTTCTAATAAGAACGAAACTGCAGTCTCAGGATGTAACAACCGGGCTGTCTGGTATATTGCATCTTATAGTACTATTTTATTACCACTGATTTTACTTAAAACTAGAAAGTTATTTTATTACCGGTCGTTAAACAGCAGTCACATAAACTGTGCCTTAGATTGGCGTCGATAAATAATCTTGCCTTTATTGTATTACTAGAAAGTCGCCCGTCAGGGTATGACGGGTGAAAATTGCTTCTACTCTTCTACATTTGAACGACGCCACTGCCTGTTTGATGATATTTTGATACTTGAAATTTTAACCCTAACTCCAGTGGATTAATCCTAAACTCCAGTGGATAGCGGAAATTTTCAACCACTTTTTTTTATTCTTCATTCCCCTAAAATGACTGTCTTACCAGTAAAACAGTTAAGATACCGGATCGAGTTCAGCCTTGTCACAATAAAGCTTTCCTTGCATGTTGAACATTACCAAAACATATTATCAAATTATCATGCCATGGCGCGATTTCATTGTTGAAACTCGCGGGTTACTCGATCATTGGCTATTATTTATATGAGGATGTTATATCTTCACGGCTTTGCTAGAACGCGACAATAAGGATAATCCTCCATGTGCTGTATGAGAATACATAAAACTTTCTTACACTGTGCGGATGGAAGAAGTTTGAAATTCATAAAAAGATAACTAACTAACTGAAAACTGGTAGTCTATCCTGTTATTCTTTAAAGGAACTAACGTGATGAAAGAGATTTCATATTTATGTCGTCGTTATCCTTGAAACTGGACAGACAACCCTCTCAAAGCAAAATCTCGTCTGCGATCCAGACAGAATTTGAAATTTTATGGCGCTCGTAAAATCAATAGAATATTGTCTTCCGAGTTTTCGCTGTCTGCAAGACGTTTTTTTTTCCTGTATCCTTTCGACTATCGAAAAATGGGGTTTCTTCACTGCCTTTGGGCACGTAGGTCACTGCAATTAGCGTTTGCAATAGGCTATCAGTCGAGCCGTAAATTCACAGATATTGCAAACCAAAGAGCATTATTTAACAATATCTGCTCGTAAAAATTTTCACGGTAGCTCATATCTGTTTGATTCGAAGTTTTATTTCAATAATTACGATGTGTAGGATTTGACTCGTGGAATGGCTGAAAAAAGAAAAGAAGAACCCAAATACTTTGTAATTATTTTGGCAAGCAGTGTCAAATTGGGTTTTAAGAAGCAGCGATTTTGAATCTCATTAATGACTATTAGATGGGGTCAACCTAACCTGGCAGCATCGTGAAGGCTACGTAGATCCTAACCGCAACATGCAAATACAGCCAGGTTAAGTTTGTCCCAAGAACAGTTGAAGATGCTTAAGCTCATGGCTATACTCCCAGTGGTTATGCGAGCTTTTTCCAAGTCATATCTACACTTAATCAAGTTTTTTTTCAATATAAATTTTCAAGATTAGATCTTTGAAATTCAATTTTTTTCTCTTTGGTAGAGAAAGCACTTCTCGGATAGTATTATACCTTACTATATTTCATATAAATGATTTATCAGAAAAATATATGTTCATCAGATAATTTCTTAATTTGCTTCTTCAGCAACTTTTGTTCGATCAGTAGAATCGGATCAAGTTAAAGATAAGAAAAATATAACACTAGAACTGTACTGTATTGCTGAGAAAAATAAAACTGTTTTGAATCTAGTGTCTATGTGCTTGAAATA
The DNA here is from genome assembly GCF_026930045.1 of Uloborus diversus. NCBI lineage: Eukaryota > Metazoa > Arthropoda > Arachnida > Araneae > Uloboridae > Uloborus > Uloborus diversus. The sequence continues at coordinate 114,639,631 of NC_072735.1, forward strand.
CTTTCCGCATGAATGTTTTGTAAAATATACAATTGTGTTTTTTGTTGTGTAAAGTAGATGCGGGTACGGTAAAAAGTAGTTTATAAATATTTTAAGCTCAACAGAACACTTGCATTCTCACTAAGCGACATCTATATATATAAAAATGAATGTTTCTCTGTATGTCATCCATGAACTCAAAAACTACCCGGCAGATTTGGCTGAAACTTTCACCGTTTGTTATTTTTGGAACTGGGAATGTTTATAGACCAGTTCGAAAAAAATCCGATCGATAGTTCCTTTTTTATTCCAATTTAAGTCACAATCCATTGGATAAATACGAATAAAATTATCGGCTGCAGAAATTAATTCGCGTGAAAGATCTCATTGATAAGAAGTTAGCTGTTGCCATTTTCTTGAGTTTGAACAAATAAATTCTTTCTTTATTGTTTTATGGCTTTTCATGGAACGGGGGGATTTAAAACTTTTTCTATTTGATATTTTTAGCGATTGATTGATCTTGCAAACTGCGTGAGTACAAAATTTGAGTATATTTACGGCTTCACTTGATACCTGGACCGATTATAATGAAAATTGCTATATATGTAAGGATCTCGGCTGGTCTAGGGGTATTCTTCACACAACAGAGCATAATGACGACATCGTACAGTAATAAACATTTAATAATTGACAGCCCAAGACGAATACAGGAACAGAGAACAAGAAACATTAAAACATCGAGAACAACACGTCTTCCACCACACTTCCCATCATTCCTTCCTTTTCAACCCGCCAAAACTGGTCGCGTCGCGCACAATCTCATTCCGCGCGTAGGATAATAAAAACATAATTCACAAGAGTTCGAGTTCTTAATAAAGTGTCTTAGAAAATAACACATCACCACATATATATGTATTTTTCCACGGAGAAGGTGCATAATATGCTCATTGAAGCCACTCGCCAGCAGGTGGCACTGCATAAAGCCCTCGATCCGTCTCTTAAGTGGCGACACGCTCCAGCGTCCGCCATTTTGTGTCGTTCCGCAACTTTCTCCCTATCTCAACAGTAGAAAAATGCAGAGTTTCGCTCATTGAAAAGTATCTTTTTATCAACGAATGTTTGCAGATTTTTGATCGTAACTTATGTAACTGATAATATACATACAAAAATGTTGAATTTTACCTTAGTAAAATATTTTTTTTATTATTAAACCGAATATTAGTAAAAAGGTGTTTTGAAGAAATTTTCGACTATTTTTAAGAGTAATTTCTTTTTTTCCCTCATATAGACCTTCTGAGTTAAATTACTTGAAGTGTTTTAAATATGCGTTTTATTATTAGAAAGTTGGTGTAGTAGAACCAGGGGCGGATACAGAAAAATCTCTCGGAGGGGACCCGGGAAATTGAATAGCACCTCCTCCTTCCCCCTGCCACATACGGTGTTTCATAACAAAGTTTTCGTTACTTTATTTTAAAATGTCTTTTTTTAATTTTTTTAGGATCCCTTAAATTAATGATCCATTTCTAAGAACATACATATTATGTACCAATATACTTTGAATGTGGACGTAAAACATCTTTAACGTTTCAAGCCAATTAAATACTAAACCATAATAATGTTACCGAAATACTATACAATTAGCGGTTTTAATTTTAGGAACAATGTCGTAATGATTATAACACGAGGGCAAGGTTATTCAATAAAAAAATATACCCATATCTCATTTGAGGTTTTAATATTATTTTATAGTATTTTAACTATAAAATATTATTTAATTAAGAAAATCATAGCTATTAAACATATAAGTTTTACTGAAAAATTCAGGACAATTTCTGTGTGGATTTCGAAGCAGTTGCTGATTGTTCTTGAAGCCATGATACAGTTGAGATAACATATTCATATTACATACCGTCTCCATTAATATCATGGTTTTCTCAAGAAACTACGATACGATTTCTTTCATTTTGCATTTTTTATAAGCTGAAAAAGAAAAAGCTATTATTTCGCAAATAGCTTCCTGGATCAAAATAATTATTTTAGGCACGTCTGCATATTTTTTGAAGAATGTTAGTTATTGATTCCATCAAAGAAAAATTAATGGACGAATCGCGATATTACGTTCCCTTGAATTCAAAACCAGCGAGTTAAATGTATAAATGTATTCTGCCACTCTAGGACTCCAGTATGACTTCTTTAGCAAACAAAAATGCTATTATTCAAAATATGCTCTATGTGTGTTTTGTGTTCTGTTTAATTAACTATATAAAAAAAACGCTATGGAGAAGTCAATTAAAAAATTGTGAATAAAATATTTAAATAAATTCATCCTTTTGGGGTTGAGGGGCACGGGCCTCCTCCCCCCCCTCCTTAAATCCACTACTGAGTAGAACAGTAGTGATCTAAATTAATTGTGTCATAAATTATTTGTGGGCAACAGTTTGAACTTATTCATGCAAAGCAGTATCATTTATATTCTAATGTGTGTAGTTTTCTTTCTTTCTTTCTTTTTTTTTTTTTACCAACACTTTCTTGTTTCTCATGACGATTTTACATTAAAAAATGCCTTTCATTTAAAACTGATTTTTAAGGATACTACTAGTTCTTAAAAATTCAACGAACTGATAATAAAATGTAACCAGTTTTAAATCAATATTTAAAAATAATGATAATAATTGAAATATTTGATACCAATAGGAATTCAAATAAAAGAGTGCAGATTACATCTGTGACGAACTGTTATAAATAGTAATAATGAATTTGTAAATTTACAGATACTGGGATAAATCATATATATATATATATATGTATATTTTTTTATTAAAAAAGTTTTCACATCAAAATAAAAATTAAACGAAAACAGATTTTTTCCGGACAAAAAAAAAAATTCACGTAATTATATAACTTGACTTGAGTTACATGTTACTGTAATCTCAAAGAAGCTTAATTTTTTTAATATGAATATTTTAATACTTTTAATATCTTAATTTTTACGCGCAAAATAGATAAATAATTAACTTGGCAACACACTGAAACTCATGGCTATGACACAATTAAAAGCAAAACGACGTGTTCTTAAAATAATTTTGCTACAGTTATTGAGACATTTTGAAACTAACTAAACAATAGAAAATTTACATTAAAAACAAATAAAATAACTAGTATATTTAAATTTTGGCGGTTTTGTTATCCTAAACTCAGAAAAATCAGTTTTGAAAACAGGGCAAATATTTTACTACTGCTAGTAATTTATTAGGTGCCGTTACATAGTTGAGCTTTACAATATTTGAAGGAACTATTTATGATGATTTTAGTGAATGTCCTTATTATCCCTTAGTGAATGTCCTTATGAAAATTAACAAACCATCAGACAGTTTCATGAAAAGTAAAAAAATATTACAATTTCAACAAGAGTTACATAAAGTATCTGAAATTGCGCAGCAGTATTGATGAAAACATTTAAAATACATAAATAATCTTTCAATGTACTTCAATCTAGTAATTTTGAACTGTTAGAATATCTTAATGCACTACACCAAAGCATCTTCACATTAAAGATAGCGTTTGATGAAAAATACGAATAGCAAAGAGAAATAATCTAGTATTCCGCACAGTGAAATCACACAGGCAACGACACAAAATGGCGGACAGAACCCACGTGACTGCCCGCCTCCAATCGCAGTCGAAAGCGGCGCGCAGTGCATGGATCAAAGTGTGTCGCCACTTAAGAGACAGATCCAGGGCTTTAGCACTGCAGAGTAGCAACTTCTGCCCCGTTCAACCGATTGTCATGAAAATCAGTATAATGATGTATTTTTTTGTTGGCGTAGCAACGCGCGTCTGGTACAGCTAGTGTTTTAATAAAGAAGCTAACTCAAAAAAAAAAAAAAAAAAAAAAAATAAGAAGAAAAAAAAAATGACAATCAAAATTTGTAGTTTAGAAGATGGTAAGAAGTATTTCAGTTAAACTTATTGAAGCGCCACAATGTGCACTATGTACATACAAAAGCCGGATTGTTAAAAGATTGTAAGAGTGTATGTTCAGTGTAGCTGAAAGCAGGCAGCATGAATTTCAGACTTTTGAATTAAAGAACCAGATAAGAATAAGACGAACAACGCAGATAAATTAGCAGAAAATAGCAATACTCCCCAGACGGTTTTTAAATCGTTTAAAAATCGAAACGCTTAAAATGTGTTACCAATACTTTACGGAAAAACCAAGCCAAGTTAAAAAAAATAAATAAGTAAAAAGTAATTTGTTTACATATGTTCATAGATATTAGTAGAGTTTTTTGTTTTCTCTGAAGATGTGAAAATACTCCTGGACACATTTTAGAGGAGTGAAATGCGAATAGAGTCTAGACGATAATAGTGATGAATCCCATAAAAAGATTAACTTCCTGAGGACGAGATAGAAAATTGCAAGGAAAAAAATGTGTAGTTTGATTTTTACCCTTTAGAGTGTGTTCAACATTTTGAATTCGTGAAAATTCGAAAAACTTTGAAATAAAATACTAAAATTTCGATTGATTATTTCCATTCTCCCTGCCGCTAAATTTTTATTTAAAACACAAACCATGAGAGTAAGTTTAACAAAATTTTTGAGGAGTCTTTTCGATTTTGCAACGCGTGAAATATGCTGGTAAGAGCGTTAAATATATCTCTGCATTTATTTCAGTATCACATTATTCATTAAGATTGTTTGCAACATTTATACGCTTCAAAGAAACTTCATATTTAATAATAGCTTGTTTGAACATGAACAAAAACATTATACCTACAGGGGACAGGTGGTTGCGAAAGAGGTGTATAAAACACGCTCGTCAAAGAAATAACAATAAAAACATTAATTTCTCGTAGTTCTGGATATGGCTTTTAAAAGTGTATACTGATAATGCATTTGAAACATTTGTGTGAACACATATTTGTTAGTAAGCACTTTGCTTGCAAAACTGCTAAGCACATCATCCAAGGAGAAAATGAATAGATTTAAAAAATATTACCCTACTTTTTCTACCTTAACTCGTCATAAAACTTGTTGAGCATCATACTTGTTGAGTCGTGATTTGAAAAACCGTTTATTAATCCAAGCAAACGCCTTTCTGCAAATCACGAGTGATAATCACGAATTTTATTGCCCCGCGGGCAACTTCGTATATTATTTTGCAATGATAGAAAAAGATTCCGCTTTTTTAAAACACGATGGGAAGTTTGCAATTTGCTTACGTTTCCGGTTTAACTTTCTGATTTGCACGTTCTCCGTATTTAGGTCAATTTCCTAGAATAACGAAGTTTTGTGTGCGCGTATAGTAAGAGTATGCAATAGTGAATGCATCGTAGTGAGCCGAAGCATGCTATTATCTACAATTCTGCCGCAAGCAGATAAAAGGCAGTAACAGCAAATTTTGCATTTTTTTTGCATTTTTGTCTTTTATTGTACGTTAGCTTTATTTTACAAACTTGCTTATTTGGTTCCCGCTAAATGTTACCTGTTCTCAAATTTTTAAACAATGCTACCCATGTTTGTAAAAAAAAATGTAGTAGTGAAAGGTGGGGCAAAGTGAAATAATGGGGCAAAGTCAAATGATCAAACATTTACTCTGCTTTTGCGCAACCTATCTTGTAATATATTAACTATGTAGTAAAACATGTATAGTCTATTCCAGTCAAGAAAAAAAATTGCCTCTGAAAATCAAAGAATACGATAATACAAGAAAAATTTAAAAAATTATACTCATATCGTAATATTACGCATTTATTTGTTTAAAATATCTTTAATGATCGAATAAAAAATATTCCATTAGAAAAATACTTAATTTTTGAATTTGCCCGATAGCAGAAAAAAGTGAAAAAATTCAACCTTTTTTTGGAGGTACAATTTTACTGTCAAAAACAAAAAATAATGTTTCATTGCAATACATTATTCTTTCTTTATTTTCAGAACAAATTTCCAATTAGTTCATTTCAAAAAAGCAAGTTATCTCAACTATTTCACTTTGCTCCACACTCCCATACTTCATTACTTAGATAAACACATCAGAAAGAGAAATTTCTTATGCTTTTGTTTTTTCTTTTAACTTCATATTTATTTTTAAGCGGGAACTGCCCTAAGGAACAGAATATTTATTTATTATTAATATTTATCTTAAAACATTTTTTTCCTAAATTTTAAAAGGTAAAAGTTCCTAGAACTTTTACCTTTTAAAATTTAGTTGTTCCTTTGTTCCTTTATGTACAAAGTGAAATTTTCTAGCGAAGTTTTCTAAAAATAAAAAAACGAAATTCTGACTTTTGCTTTGTTTCATAATATTTCAATTACAGAAAATAATTTTCAGAGTTGGATAGAAAACAATTTTCCAACTGTAAAACTAAATATAATATTTATTTGAGTATTGAGACCCACTAAAACATAATGGAGAGATACCAGTTACTCTAGGGATCCGGTTTGGGGAACGCTGTCTAGTCTATAGGAAAATATTGATTTTCCATAAAAAACTGCAATTCGGCATCGCAACAAGTTTCTGAAGGTTCAATCATTCAACTTGTTCAGTTCTTGGTCTCATGATTTCGGAACGTGATCATTTTTTTAAAAATTAACTCGTATTTTTATGACTGGATACCTGGATGATGAGTCTGGGATATAGATTTCACCACGCGACTTCTGTTTTGACCCCATCGCCAACGACAAGTGTTTCAAGTCTGATGTGTTATCTCATGCTAAGTTTTCTGTAATGCTATCCATTTAGGTCAAGAAATTGACTATTTATTCAAAAACACTGTCAGTGTTAACAAAAAGCTGATTTCAAAAAAAGAAAAAAAAGAAAGAAAATAAAAGAAAAATTCCTGCTGCAAATTGAAATAAAATCTGTTTTGGACTGCATGCTTTTTAATGTTTTAAATGTCCTACTGTTTAATGTAAAGGCCGTAATGTGCTTCGGTGTCTGATAACATAAATAGGCTTGTTTTAAAAGTCCTCAATAAATGAAAATTGCTCATGTATGGCAGTTCTACGTTTTCCCCACTGACTAAATGGCTACCTATAAGAGCTGATCAATTTTATAAACTTTGCTATCTGCCATCTGCTTCTAGAATTTAACTGATAATATCCCAGGGACTTTAGAAACATTTTAAAATGTTCAGATCCCAGCATTTTTCGAAAGAACGCTTACCGTGAAGTAGATGGTACTTCTGTTCGTTTTTAAAAGAGAAAGGATACAAGCAATTTTAATTTTTTTTTTCAAGTAAAATCTATATTTTTCTATTTTTTTATGATTGATTATTATGGCAACGAAATTAGTGACAGGGAGTCAAAAAGAAAAAAAAAAAAAAAAAACAGAAAAATAGAGTAATTTAAAAAACTTGCACAATTTTTGAATCTACTCGTATTTTTGTTTCAAGATATCTGCAAAAATATTTTTGTTTCACGCGATGGCTTCTTTACAACTCTTCTAATATTTAAACAACTTGGTGATTCTCCAAAATCCTAACAATATCATGTGTCAGAAGCATAACTAAGTTTTTCTTCCTGTTTTAAAAGTTAGAAATAACTCTTCCGATGTTATTCCATTCTTGTTAAAACAATAGCTCATTTAACTTTTCCTACGAAAATTTTTGTATAACCAGAAAGTCCTTCCCAGAAAGTCTGTCCCTGTCCGTTTCTTGAATGTACTTAAATTATTTTAAAATTTTATATCAGCATTTCGCAAATTCAATTTGTAGTACTAAATTATGCGTACTTAAAGGTGTAAAATAATATTATTTAAATTTATTTAATCATTTAAATAATCAAGGTACATCATTTTAAAGTTTATCCCAAGATTTTCATGTCACTCTCCTGGCCTAGGAACGAGTTCAATGTTTGTTGATAAAAGAAAAAGTAAATTTTAATCTGCTGTAGTACAACCATGTTTATTCTTACCATTTTGTTAGATTCCTAGAGTATTTTGTTAAAATGATTTGTCTGTTGCTCTTAGTAAAAGTTTGAAGTTCAAGAATGGGGTGTGTAAAAATTTTTCCTGTCTCTCTCTTGGACAACGTTTCTGTTTTAAATTTAAAAAAAGTTCTACTTGTAAAAACTGTGATTGGAAAATGTCAGGGTTTTGGACAATTAGCCAACTAATAAACCATGACTTTGCCTTACAACTGCATGGACGTGTTTCAGATTTACAAGGAAGGCCTACTTCTGTGCTTGGAAACGGATTGCTGTGAAGGATATGCATTTTTCATAAAAAATTTGCACCGTATTATGTGGTCACAGGTTACCTCAACTTATGATGTGGGCGCGAGCTAACCCAAAGTAAGAAAAAGTTTGTGAAGACTTGAGAAACATTTTTTTTAGTTGTTGGAAATAAGTCATGGAAAAATACTTTTTAAACATGACGAGTCAAAATTAAGCGAAGAAACAACAGACGATTTGAAGATGAACTCTTTAGGGATAATTAGTAAAGAGAACTGAAGTAAGCTAAAAGAAGCTTACTGAATGTAATAAAAAATGAGTTTGAATATAGTAACGATCATAATATATATATACGATCGATCTGTTTCAAAATCTTCAATTTGTGCTTTTTGACTTTATTTTTCAGCACAGCACAAAGGTTTTTATTTATCTTAATGTACCTGTGCTCTTGTTCCAAAAAAGGTATCTAAAAAAAAAATAAATAAATAAAAAAAAAAAACCCGAAAATTTGAAATTTCTGTCTTGGTACATAAAAAAAATTCATGCTTTGTGCAGTTCTGTGTTGAAATATGTCGAATTACAGAGATTTTCACTCTCCAACTGAATTTTTCTAGGCTCATTTTCTGCATTACCACGAAGAAAAATGAACGCTTTACTGAGGTTGTGTAAAAACAGCAATTTCATAACATATCTGAGTACTGAACTTGAGCAGTGATAGTTACTTTCCACGATCTGTACTACGTACTTTATTTGCAGGTAAAGATTTTTCACTAGTTGCATTTATTCAGTAATTTTGAATGCAACAAAAATGGACGAAAACGAAGGTTATATTTTTATATTTTCCTAATGCAATTCAAAATGGGGAAAAAGAAAAAAAAGATCAAGTCTAAGTTTTAAATCCACTCCCACAATCATTAAATACAACACGTAGTCTCAAGGTCATTCTCTTGACCTTTTGCCTCCCACCTCAGCTTTCCTTGAATGAGAACACGACCTTCACTTATCCGTGTAATCTTTGAGCAGATGAATAAAATCATGCCGCTAAAATTTTATTTATCATTTCAAAAATTATTAAATTTCATTACTAATTAATGGTAGTTTATTTAAAGATGTTGTAAATCAGTGGATTCCGGACTATGAAAATTTGCGTATCAGTGAATGGCCGAATATGGATGTTCATTGAATGTTGTGTTAAAAAAATGTGTCAAGGAGATATTGCACGGTATCTAAAATGATGAGTAAATCCAAAATAAGTTATCGATCTGAGAAAACATTGCTCAATAATGCTTAATTCCAAAGCAGACATTACTAACAGCATTAATTCGTAATATAAATACGTGATGATGCTTAGGATTGTTAATTTAGTTAAAACGTGGAATCAATAAAAAATAAAATGCTAATTTCCAGGTTTTTTTGCTTATACCAGCAAGGATACTTTATTTTAATTAAATTAACATTTATAAAGTGGACCTGTGCTACAACGCGATTCGACTTACGCGAAATAGCTATAACGCGAGTTTTTCACGAATTAAAGTTTAGAGCTAACGCGAATTGCTCGCTCGCAAACACGAAAATTTTCAGAAGGGAACCTGTGGGGGAGGTAAGGATCGGTTCCTTTGAAGGCTACTATAAGTAAATAATTGGTTTTATGAATAGAACTCTCTCTGAAAGTGGAAGCTCCCACACCGCACTAGTCTAAACATTGCTTTATTAGCGCATACAAATAATCACTCCACATTTTTAGTTTATTTTTTTACTCTAAATAATGATGAAATATAATGGCACCTAAGCGCGATGCTTCATCTAAAGCTATGAAAAAGAAAGTTTCTTACAATTAAACAAAAGGTGAAGATTTTCTGTAAGCAAGAAAACAAATACAGATAACGATTTTATTAGCTGCACAGCACAAATCATCATCATCTTCATTTTTTTTAAAGTTATAATTTTTATAACTCTATCTACTGTACAGTGGTATTATAGTGCTGCATTTTACTATCATTATCGATACTGTACATACAATGTTCTACTTTATGCTTCTCTCTCCCATTGATCATTTATTTTGTGCATCGTAACAATATTTTATGTTGAATAACGCAGATTGTTTTAAAAATACAATACAGATTCAGTTCATGTGAGATGCGTTGATATTTTCTTAAGGAATGGTTTTAAACAGTTTTATGGGTGCTTAGAAGTGTCTAAAATAATTGTGCATGTACTATATCAAAACGTCGTATACATACCCTTTTTCACAAAGTGAAACTTCGACTTACACGAAGGATCTTGGAACGCATCCCTTGCGTAAATCGAGACTACACTAAACTTACTTCATTCATATTTTATTTTTATACTTGAAGCTAGTAAGTAAGGAATCGCAGTTGGGTATTTGCTTCCGCTTCACATAAGCACTATGCAACTCTGCCTCTCAACTGTTTTTACTTGTTTATAAGTGAACAGGATTGCTTCTAAGTGGGTGTACTTTTAACTTCTCTGTCATTGTTATTTGAGAGCAGTAAAAATAACACTAACAATGCATTATTAAATCATTATGGTTCGATCCCATAATTGGTGGTGCATGTTTTTACTATTGTTTCATGCGTTTGGGTAAAATATGGCACAACATCAATCATTGCTTGAAGGAAATATTGATGTGGCCCCAACAAGAAAATTGAATTCGTGTTTTATTTTCAAATGTTTAAGAAGTGCAATGAAGTAGAGGAATTTTTCTCACGATTTTTTTAAATATATTTTTTTTAATCGTTTTATGCCAAAACAAAAATGGATACTATTAAAAAATTCTGCTGCAAAAAAAATTTCAACATGAAAGTTGTTCTGAAATTCTGCTATGCCAAGTATAAGAATGACTACTGTCAATAATGTGTTCAAAAAGTAAAGCACAAACTACACCTTTAATGTTTGGCCATGAAATTTAAAACAAGTAACTAACCAATTTATGATAAGATTTCGGCAAGGAAAAGTTCAAATGATTCTGTAGTGTTACTTAATAAGCCACTGATTTTAATTTCAATGTCGCTTTATAAATTTTCCTCTGATGGTTCTAGTTTAAAGTCTTTTCGTTTGAAAATTTATTTATCATATTTTTCACGTAAGTAAAACTCCTAACCCTTTTCATACTCATGCATTTTATGTAAAACTAGCTACGTTGCCCGGCTTTGTCCGATCCACCTTGAAAACACAAATTGTGTCAAGTGATGCATACTCAACAATCAGGTTTAAATAAATTAAAAAAAAAACATCATGCAAAATTTCTTTTCCAAACAATGACGACAGATATTAAAATACTTTTAAGAAATTAAATCGAGAAAGATAGATTTAAAAGGCGCAACCATGGAAACAAACACAAAATAAAGTAAGTTTAAGGAATTAAAATGCGAAAGAAAATGGTTAAAATAATTTGAATGGAAATGCGAATTTTGAACTTGATTTAAAAAGGCTTGTAACTTTTTTTTCCTTTTGAGAAAGAAGCTTAGTTTTGCGACCATAGGTCGAGATGGATCTGGAGTAAAAAATGTCGCTTTTTTCAATGGTGTCAAAAAGAAAACTGTTGGACAGTTCCTTTACTTTTATTGATGGATTTAATAAAGAAAGTAGTGCCTAAATTTCAGATGATCCTAAACAAATTCGAGCTAAAAAAGCAAAAAACTCCCGCCGTAAGTGGGGTAGAGCATTGAAGCAAATTGCGTAGAACGCGGGAAATTCTACTCTTTCCAACGATAGATAATATTAATATATGTGCAAGTAATCTTTCACCTCTATATTCAGGAATTTATGTGAAAATGGGCCTAAAGTGGAGTAAAAAAAAAGAACTATTCTTCGAATTTTTTTCAAACTGGTCTGCAAACCTTCTCAGGATTTAAAGGAACAAACTGTGAAAATTTCAACGAAATCGGCCAGGTAGTTCTCGAGTTTTTGCGAGTTCAAACCCACAGACGCTTTTTGTAGACTTTTATTTTATTCTATGTAGAGATAATACCATTATGTAGAGATGAAACATGCTTAGCGTCAAATCCATTGATAGTAGAAACTATTTTTGCGAAGTAACAGTTTTGGTTTCCTATTTTGTCCCACTCACTTTAGTTTTTTGATAAAATTTATTTATCGCCCTCTTTAAACTAAAATTTATTCAATGAGATGAAATGTTGAAAGAAAACAAAAATATTGCGCAATTTATTTTCCGGGTTTTTAAAGTTATATTTAATTTAATGCGAAGGGATACCGAAAATAAATCAAAATATGTACAATTTATTTCTCGTGCTCTTTAAGCTACAGTTTATTCAAAAGGAAGAGAGAACGAAGGTAAATAAAGTGCTTCTCGTAATTCATTTTACTGCGATTTATTTATTAATTTGTTCGATTTCAAATAGAATAAAACTAATTTTTGCTAGCTTTAAACTATGAATTGCTTTCAGATAATTTATGCACTATATCGAGATCGACGCATTTCTCCTGGCTTTATCTACTCAAGCTATTTTTCTCGATGATAACAGTAAAGCTAACATTTATTCTGCTCACAATTTTCAAATTAGTTCGTTTTTATCTCACTCAAAATTTTGTTGCTTTACGGATCTTATTGGTAATACAGTGGACTCTATCTGAACACTCCCTAATGTGAACACCGCGATATTCGGAGGCACATTTCGATGGTCCTGGCGAATATACATGCATTATTCATTCTTTCTCTACAATGAACATCCCCATAATCTGAACACTTATATTCAGTTCAATTAGTGTTCATTATAGAGAGAATCTACTGCAATTACACTAAAAACTAATTTCTTTGCTTGTTGTTTTATTACGGAACTTAAATCGGGCCATTCCACGGAAAACGGTCATTTTATCTCGCACGTGACGCCTCATACATTTCATTAAAAATAATACTTTTAAACATTAATGAACAAATTTCTTCTGGTTAACAATACAAACTTATGTGTGATTTCTTTCGCAAAAAATTTCGCATTACAATTTATAAAATTAATACTTTTTAATGAAATATATGAACCGTCTCGTGCGGGACAAAGAGTTGACTTTTTCTGGAATGGCTCAACAACTATTTGGTGTTTCCGTACCAATTTTGACTCAGTAGAAATAAATTGAACAAATCAACTGACGTTAATGACTCTTAAACCTGTACTTCAATCACAAACAACAATAAACTACACTAAGACTTTAAAGATGCATCATGCTGTTTGCATCCAAAAAAGGTTACCAACGAAACGAGAAGTCGCTACTATGAGAACAGAACCAGTCTATGAGCTTAATGTAGAAAACGATGAGTGCGCAAATCCCCCAAAGGCAGGTTAAGAAAGCAAAGGTGATAAATTGACGAACGCTTTGTTCTCGCTTTAGCTCTTCCGGGTTATTATCCTAACCAGAGCTTTCACTTCTAACCCTGGTAGCGATTTGAATGTGACCACAACATTCAAAGAAAATGTCTGAAACTTTAGAGAGGTCCGCGGACGGTTTGGAAAACATCTTTACGGGTGGGTGGCTCCAGTAAGAATTGTTAGCGACGAATTATCACAAAAGGGGCAGGAAGCCCAATTTAATTCTTATGCAAATAGGTTGATTCATATTTCTTTCAGAACGGGATTAATATGAAATGTAGAGTAAAAAAAATGAAGCGTGCAGCGTCCGGTTGTTAGTATTCTTTCCCAAAAAATGGGAGATAATGGTTTTTGCTCTTAGAAGTGAAAAACAAAAATCAATTACTGGATCAGTTTGTTCCTTTTTGTTTTCAGGAACTCCATTGAGAGCTATGAAAAAAAAAAAAAAAAAAAATCAAAAACTCTGTGTGCTAAAGTATGCGTAAAGTGAATCAACGTAAATCATCAAAAATTCACTATTATGCTACAGTGGACACCTTTTATAAGAGCAGGGGTATTCAAACTTATAGTTTGGGAAACTCTTTCAGTTTACCATTTTCTTGAAGGAGTCTCTTTTTTGATCAAAGGGCAGAAAAATAGGACATCAAAGCTTTATTTTACTCAAATTTCAGAAATATTATTGATTCTTGATTTTAACAGAATAGAAACATCTTAATGGGATAAAGATGGGTAAGGTAGATAATGAGTTTTTTTTTTTTTTTGAATTCTAAAATACGCTAAAATCTTCAAAAATGTTGGCTCTTTTATTGGACAAATAGTAAACACTTGTGGAACCCCTGTCAAATTTCTAAGGAACCCTGGTTCCGTGGTGCACAGGTTGAAAACCTCTGCATCAGAGCAAAACATCACACGGCAAAGTTATGAGTGAGTAATCACAAGTCACTTTTGATTCGCAACTGTCAATTTTTTGATACAGAAAACGAGCGCTGTTCTTAAACTGGCGTTATATCTATATAATCCAGAATAGAACTATAAAATATAATGAGCAGGAACTAACATTTCACTTATTTATTTTTTTATTGTCAATTTTTTGACATTTTTAAACTCATATATTCAATTTATTTGACATTTGGAAGTGGTTACAAGAATTTTTTGTGAATATTCCATTAGTCGATTTCAAATAAATTGGTGGTTGATAGACGGAAGTAATAGATTAGAAAAAAATGATTTAGTTATATCATGAACACATCTGATTTAGGAAATTCTCTTTCGAAATGATTTGGTTTGTACTGTAACACTAGAAATTCATGTCACACTTAACTAAACACACGATTATAAAATAAACACTGATTTTGATTACTGTAAATTATTTTTATTCCTAACTAATTATGTGTTGCGATTTATGATATTTTTAATCACCTCTTGAAGTCGGTGCCTCCTGTAAACAACTACCCTACCTATTTGACTAGGTTTGGTTTTAAAGACCCATTTGGTGTTTATTTAAATTAGTGTTTAATTCAGGATTCGGTGGGTAGTCAGTTAAGTTAGGTAGTAGTTTATAGGAGGCATCGACTTAAAAAGGTAATTAAAAATTAATAAATCGTAACACATAATGAGTTAGGCATTAAAATAATTTATCGTACAGTAACTAAACTCAGTGTTCATTTTATAATCCGGTGTTTAGTTTAATTGGTTTTTGTACTGTAATTGTAAAATAAATTTGTTTTATAGGTTTGGATAGGAAACCGTATGTAAATGCGGCCAATTATATTTTGCTTTTCAGTTCTTGGGAGTTTTTTGGTGGCATTTTTTTTTTAAATGTGAAAATAATTTATCATTTACGATGATTTACACTAATTTGTGACAAACTCCTAGCATTAGTTTGTGCCCTACAATTTTCAATGTCCCGTACTATCATAAATTCCATACGTTCCAAATTAAGTAAACCAAACAAGTGTGATGAAACGGAATAAGAAACTCTTTTATGAGCACAGAGTTTAAACATTACACCGAAACAAATTGTTCAGAAGAATCATTGTTCTTAATTCCCATCGATTGCTTTTGTCCGCCATAATGGATCCAGGAAGGCAAATGCGCATCTTGTCATGCAAAACACACTTCCGTTACTCTTCGTCGCCTTTTTATTGTGCACTTCTTGTTGTCGATGCATATTCAGAGCATAATTACACAGTTGTTTAATTGGATGGAGTCTTGTCCTGAATTTAATTTCCACTCAGCTCGTCCTTCAGCTTAACCTTCTTTCGAAGCCATGCTGTCTGAGAGTTTCGATGACTTTCAAAACTATTTGATACATTGTAACTTCAACTAAGAACAATAAGCCTAAGAATAAAGCTTAGATTTTGAATCCATGAAAATAAGGGAAAGCGGGGCAAGATGGGTAAGCTGTTATGACTCGGTAGGCCATTTTAATAATAATTATCCATTTATATGAAATCAATTTAAATAAAACAAGATTGATAATAGATAAGCAAAGAGCTTACCTTCATTTGTTCATCTGTTGTTCACGTTGGGCCTTCTCTCTATAATCATTTTATATTTCCTTTAATTGTGTAGTGTTGTCATTATTACATGCTTTATGTAGTCACTGCTCAATAATTTAACTAATAAAGAAATTAAATACATTTATTAGCTAACGTTACATCACATATCTACACACTACGGTGGTTCGAGAGAGACTTCATTTTTTACGTGAACTATTTGTTTATCATCAATGGATAAATTTATTAACGCTCTTGCTTTTTGATCTTTTTTAGTCCAAGCTTCAGTTAGAGGGTTCGGTGGATTACCGATTATATGGTCATACAAATCTTCTTTAATGAGAAGCATTTCAGCTTTGAATTTCCACACGGCATAATTGTTTTGATTTAATTTATCAATTGTAAAGCTTTCTTTTGAAGAAGAAGCCATTTTAATTATACCATTTTTCTGACCTTTATTAGATGTGCTTGGATATTATAATAATTTAATTCAATTGTATTAATTAGCTTTTGCCTTTAAATGAGATCCGAGCGAAAGAGCGCATCAGTCTCATAATCTGTTATGACTCGGTAGGCCATTTTAATAATAATTATCCATTTATATGAAATCAATTTAAATAAAACAAGATTGATAATAGATAAGCAAAGAGCTTACCTTCATTTGTTCATCTGTTGTTCACGTTGGGCCTTCTCTCTAACTTTAACCCTTCACAAAATAGGTAAAAATCATTTTAATTTCGTTTTGTTTGTTTGAACATTACTGCAATACTGCGCAGAGAAATTTAAAAAAAAAATGTAGTGATAATCATGAGGTGTAACAAGTTGAAAGAAAAAATATATTATCCGTTTTCCACGAGAAGGCACTTAACTCCTCCTTTGTCACGTGGTATCCGATGATTCTTTTTCGCTGGTTTCGGCAGAAGGTATATTCGGATCATAGCATTTTGTTGCAAAAGCAACAGTTTTTAAAATGTAAGAATAACTAAAATGACAACAGACAAGTGAAGCAAGTGATGTAAAGGACGCCAAGACTTTTTTGCTCATTAAAATGCACGCCCAATTTAAGGCTGTCTAGTTGTCTCATTACAAGCGCGTGGATTGCTTACCGATCACCCCCGTGTAAAATGGAACTCTGCGCTCGAGGAGGCAGGGCGAAGTGCCTTCTCGTGAAAAACGGACAATTACTTATTTTTCATCTTGCCCAACATGCGAGGTGAGATGGGAAACGAAAATTAATGCTGCCGTGGGCAAGTAAATGACAATAACTGCAAATTTTTATTTTTTAATATTTTTGAATTTTTGTTTTCTATTGCGTAACAAGTTTTTAATGTACAAGTTTGCTTATTTGGTTTCCGTTGAAAAAATCTATCCAACATTTTCCTATTTTATAGTATTAATATTAAATCGAAAACGCGTTTCTTCAACTATTTCGAAAACTCATTTCTGAAGATATTGCTATTTAACCGTCTACAGGCAGAATACAACTTTAAACACTTATCATTTTATGCCTTTTTTATCAAATATTTTTTATGACTTACTCACAATACACAGGTGTGAACATGTGAACTACCACATCGTGTTCACTCTCTATCCCTGCACAGGAATTGTGGGTCTAAAGCCCACATCCAATGCATCGTGCCCAAACATTTTCAGAAAAATCGGCAATACAAACATTGTTCCTCACCTTCTTGTCACTTGACCTTATAATAATGAAAAAAAAAATATATATATATATATTTTGAAATAAATTTCAAATTTTTGCAGTCATAGAGTGAAAATGTTACATAACGGATCAGCTGTTAGAACACCTTAAATATTTCATAAATTACATTCAAAGCTTACCTTGGTTTTTTCCGCTTTTTTACACTAATAAACCAACAATGATTACGCACAGAAAAGTTTATATTGAAAATTTAACTGAAATACTGAAATAAACTGAATCAATTTTGACTTTTCCAAAAGCTAAAATAGCAAGACTTGGCCTGAGGGCGGAAAACAAACGAATTAATGAAAATCCTCATATATATATATATATATATATATATATATATATACTAGAGGACCCGACAGACGTTGTTCTGTTCAAACTTTGTAAATTGAAATGTTAAAAAACTTCAATAAACTATCAAGTGTATGAACCGTTTTGTTGAAAAAAATAAGTAAAAAGAAAAGGTTTTAAGCTGCTTGGTGTCAGAATGCATTCATTTATTACAAATTGATTTATCTAATGCCCACTGGGTAGTTGTTTTATTAATTATTTTTTCTCCCGTACTTGATGGTTTGTTCCTTCAGCCATACTCAAAGGAGAAGAAGCGTCCTCAGATAATAAGTGTAAAAAACTACCCACCCAGAATAAACGGAAAATCCCGCTGCAACATCCCCTATATGAAAAAGAATAAAACAATCGAAAGGATATCGTTTAAAAAAATGATAAAGGTAAAAACATTTCTCTGCATAAGCGAAAATCACTCCCCCCCCCCTCCGATGTAAAATAAACACATTCTTCAATTAAAATACGAAACACTCTTCAAAAACAAAAAAAAATTCTTTGCAATTCGAAATATTTCGCCAAATAAACAAAAAAAATACAATAAATTACATTAACAGTAGCTTTAAAATGTAAAAAAATGATCAAGCAATTCTATTGTTTAGAGCCAAAGCCGCCAAGCTACCACGTTACTGTAATCCAGCGGATCAGTGAGCGAAGCTAACGCTGACCGATTAGCGGTCCGATCTTTTGAATGAAAACTTTTAAAACTTCAAATACTTCTGTGTACAGAACTACCCTGTTGTAACTTATCTGGACGAAAATAAAATTTGTTTCGTCTTTAAATTCCATCATCTTTTCCTTTAAGGATTATCAAACTAATCAGTTTAATATCAAAATATTCTTGACATTGGTGACAAAACTCAGAATGATTTGAGCCGAGAAACAAATATTGTTGGGGACGGTACTTTCTGATCATTTGCGTTAGGAAAACCTAAATCACCGATCCGGTCACATGGTTCAACTACAACGACAGAGCACACGTTTTGCGTGAAACTTTACCAGTACTTTACTTTAAAATATATCTCGAGACCTAAAATCGTTGCTTTCAAGAAATAAAGGTTTCTCTTTCTCTCTCTTTCTACGTTTTTTCTATTCTCAACTGACATATCACAGTAGGAAATTTCATTACAAAAAGCAGAGCTGGCTTTCTTATTGTCCTTTGGCAACAGGTTAAATATTTATTTCAAATTCTCGCTCAACAATAGGCTAAAATAAATATTAATCATTTGGGAGATGTAACCATCCAATGTTTTAATTTATTAATTAATTAACAAAAACGTTTCCGATTCGATCCATCGCGCTTCGAAACCATGCTTGCCACAACTTAATTACACACAAAAAATTTGATCAAAATCGGTCCAGCCGTTTAAAAGCCTTATGGTAACAAAGGTCCGCACAGAAGATTTTTATATATTAAGATAATAGCAAATTCACTGATCGCGTAACACTGACGTCATCAGCAATGAAATTCGTGCCACAGCATGAGAAAATGACAATATTTTTTGTAATGTTTGACATGCAGGGAAATACTTTATTTTGACAAAGCTGAACTGGATCCGGTAACTTAACTGTTTTACCGGTAAGACTCATTTTAAGCGAATGAAAAAAAAAAAAAAAAAGGTGGACAACCAACGTTATCTACTGGAGTTGAGGTTTAATCCACTGGAGTTAGGGTTACAATTTCAACCATCAAAATATCACCTTCGTTCAAATGAAGAGCAATTTTCACCCGTCATACCTTGACGGTCGATTTTCTAGTAAAATAAAATAAACACCAAAGAATAATAGCTTTAGCGAAGGGTTTCACTCATTTCCCGCCAAAAAATCGTTCAATGAGTAAATATAAATTTCTCTTTGCATTCTAAAAACGCGAAATGAAACGTTGCTCAAATCTCGACCCAATGAACAAGTTTTTGCGCATGTGGTGTCAGTGGGAATTTCGAGGTTGGAAAAGGTGACATTGAAAGTTCCTTCGCACTTGAATAACAAAAATGCTCCATTCATTTGCATGCACAAATGAACATTTTCACGTGTTTCAGATAAGAATGAATTTATGAATGTTTTCGCCTGTGAAGAGAGAACCGTTACTGTCTGATAACCTTTTTGGTACTGAAAGAAGAGTAATGAATTTTTTATGCCTATGTTAGAATAATTTACCATGAAATTTTCTTTTCACAGTTGCGTCTCGCCTATCCATTGTGTCGGTATCTCTGAATTGATGATGCTTGAGTAAAATATATTATCCGACTTCTTTTTAGTTGATGTAGATTTAATTTATTGTTATTGTATTGAGTGTCTGTCTTCTTTGTATCAGATGAATGTGACATGTGCTAATCTTGTTGGTGTACTTCTGCACATCAGATGAATAAAACAATATAAACTGTCCTTAGTTTAGTAGAGCAAGAGCCCGTGAGCGCCAGACCTGCGTCATACTATAAAAGCCTAAAATTTTTCTGCTTAAGCACATCAAGTAGGTAAAAAGGGATCGCTTATTTAAGTTGAATCACGCAGGCTTTGGCAAAAAACAGGTTGCAAAGGTGCGTGAAAAATTAAACATCATTCATTCATTCCATATCAAGTGATTTCGTCGTCTCCATCCGACCATCCCCAATTTGAAAGAAATTTTTATAGAAGTGCAGACATGTCTTAAAACTAATCCGTACAAATTTTCAGCTTCGAAGACTCAAATCTTGAGGATCTATGATCAATAAGAAAAAAAAGAAGGGGGGGGGGCTCCAAAATGGTGGATCAGCTTTGTGAAACGAATTGCCATGTTCAGGCTGATCTTCCATTGGAGGCCATTTTGGAGCCCACTTTTTTTTTTCTTTTTGAGTTATCCTAGATCTCCAGGATTTATATCTTGGAAGTTAAAAATTTGCATTGGTTAGTTTCGAAGGCATGTCTGCACCTCTCTAAAACGTTCTCCAAATCGGAGATGGTGAGATGAGGGCCACCAAGTAACGTGACAGGGAATGAATCTATGATGTTTAGTTTTTGAAGCAATTTTACGCGCGCGCGCGCGCGTACCTTTGCTACCTATTTCCTGCCAAAACCAACGTGACTTAGCTAAAATAATCGTGAACTTTTCTTACATGCTGTGATGTGCTTACGCAAAAAATTTTGAGCCTTTATACTGTGACGAAGGACTGACACTCATGGACTCTTGGACATAACCACCGTGATCCTGTAGAGTTGAAGAATATAATACAAAGTTTGCGAAGTTCGAGAATAACTCTTACAAAAAATCTGAATATAAGTTTTTATTCCTATTTTCTTACAAATAAAATATTGTAAGAAAATACGAATATTAAGAATAGAAGAATAAGAATATTAAGAATAGAAGAAGAAGAAGAATATTAAAAATAGAAGAATAAGGTAATTAAAAATAGAAGAATATTTGAAATTTAAAAAACAAAGCCTTAGGGCTACACATGAGGCAGTTAGTGGAATCAACTTTTCGAAAAAGTTGCTTGTTAACTAGTTGATTGTCGCTTTTCGTTGTTTTCACAATGGGCAACTTTATATTGAATCAACTTTTCTTCTAATAAACGGAATTTATTCGAGCAGTTGCTCCACGACGCTGTTAAAACTAATCTGAGTTGACTGTCAACTAGTTTACTTGTGTGTAAAGAAAACACTTGGCAATGTCCCGATGAGTGTAATTAACTAAAAAGTTGCTAACACTTGTCAGGAAGAGAATGGTATCGACACATGTGCCTGATGTGCTGTGCATATCAAGTACAGTTGACTGTCGTGTGAAAGATGACTGGCGATTCCTTCACTTATCTACCTGGTAACTTTTTCTAATAGCTACACGGTTTAAAAATTGATAAAGTCACAAAGGTTCCCAGAAGAAGCCTTCTTGATGAAATATTTCTTACAATTGAACCTTTTTTTTTTGTAAAGAACTTCCCAATTCTTGGTAGTCGTCTCGAAAAAGGTATTCTGCTTGTGCGTGATAAAAATAATATATATGTGTGAGGCAAAGACCCACGACAGAAGTGAATTTTTTTTCTTTAATTTTTTTTACATTCCAAACTGTCCCCCGAACGTTTTTTCTCA
Source organism: Uloborus diversus (assembly GCF_026930045.1). NCBI lineage: Eukaryota > Metazoa > Arthropoda > Arachnida > Araneae > Uloboridae > Uloborus > Uloborus diversus. Next base: position 114,661,735 of record NC_072735.1, read on the forward strand.
TGGCAAACTCTTCTCCTTTCTGCGCTTGATCTAAGCAAAATATTCTTCTTTCTGCACCTGACTTAGGCATGTTCAGAACAGAACATAACTAACTTTATAATTTCTATCATTTTTCATTGTTTTTTACAACGATTAAAAACAACTACGTCACTTCCGCCACGCAAAAATGTTGGAATCAGAAATTCAAAGCTCTATCATGAAACGTTTCACTTCAAAACAGAGGCGAAAAGTATAAATTTTGCAAAAAGCAAATAAAAAAGCATTATTAAATTCTAGTTGAAAATTTGTTGAAAGAAGTGTTAACTTTAAGACAAAGTAACAGTGCTTACTTATTAATTAATATTTAGACATGTATCTGACCAAAAAACTAAACGAGTCAATTTCTAAAATGTTCCATCTTCAGAGTTGCGCGTCACACGTCATATTTTGAATAAATATTAGTTTCTGTTTCATTGTAAGTAAAAATCAGTATTATTCTGCATGAAAAATAAAGTTTAGGAATGAAAATAACGCAATACATTATTTTTTCAATAATATCACCTAAACTTTAGAGAAATACAGAGCTGAATTTCGTATAAGTAATCAAGGTTGCAAAAATGTACTGTGATAAATGACATTGTGCAAAAATGTACCAATTTATAGTGTGTTTTCTTGTATGAAGTATTACACAGAAATTTTATTCTTTCACAAAATTACGCAAAACTACAAGTAATAGATTATTAAACGTTTAAAACTCTTTTTAACGAAACAGAGTCTGAAAATTACGTTCGTCACTACGGAATGACCCTAGAATATGTTTGATTGAACACTAACATTCAGCATTTCGTGCGTTTTTTTTTTTTCCATTTCAAACTGTATTACTACTTAACTCTGCTTCAAACCTTTCACCCCAGTCTCGGCTGTTCTTAAACAAAAATTCATTTCTACAGTGAAGTTAAGCAATGTGTATGCTATTAGCCCTCCACCCCATTTTCAGTGAATTAGAATTCATAATTCCTTCGTGAATCTCGAATAAGTTTGCTAAAGCAATTTCTATATAGCTGCTAGAAACAAAACGTTCCTCTCTTTATAAATAGGGTTTAAATTTACGGGTACATTGAGTTGTTTTGTACGGTTGTTTAGCTTTTATTTGTGGTTAAAAAATCGTTGAAAGCTATGTCTGTTTTGAAATGACCGTCATGACCTGTATAGCTGTGAAAAATAGATTACAGAAATCAACTTCACACCAGTGAAAGTGTCGTTTGATCTATCGTACAGCATAAAAACTCTGACAACAGCTACGTCTTAAAGGTGTTCGTGTGCGTTCTTTTTCCAACTGACATCATTTTTCCTCGAAGAAAAACTGAGGAAATTTCTTTGTAGATCTTAAATAAGATGCGAGCAAAATGTGGTAAAGGTCAAGAAATTTAGATAGCAGATGACACAATGGTGTCTATTTCTTTAAAATATTGCTACATTTCTGTATAAATCTCTGAGCGGAAATAGGTTCCAAAAAGAGATGCCAAGAGGTTTTGAACTTGCATTCTTCCAACAAGATTAGTCCAAATAATACTCTAAAAATACTACATGAACCAAAATTGCACAATCATGATGGCCTATTAATATAATTTACAAACCCAGCTTTTCACTAAATAGTTCAGCAAAATGCAGTGATTCTAAGAAAATATGAATTTAGCCACCAATTGAAGAAAACTTTAAAATAAGTTTTAAGTTCTTTCTATTCGAATGTTTAGATGATACAGTTAGACAAACCATTTCAAGTTTGGTTTAAATTTTAAAACCTTTAAATCGCACTTAATTCTAAACATTTATTGCTGATAGCTCTGAAAAGATATTATTTCAAATTAACAGAAAAACATACTGTCCATCTATAATCTTCATTTTTAGATGGACAGCATGTTTTTTGACTTTACAATTTGTAAATTTACAACAGCGGATTTTTCCTTACCGACCACAAAAATTAGATTGTTTAAAAAGACGAGATTTTTGAATCGGTTCAACAAGTTAATTATAGAATATGCAGAATTTTGTAATTTATCAAGCATATTTAAAACGATTATCCACCGATTATAGTGTAGACAAAAATGGAGCATTTTTTGGAACAAAAATTGATCGAATACAGTTATTAAGCTGAAAGTAAGATTACATTCAAAGCGACTTCTTCCGAGTCCGTCTTTTTAAAGTGAGGATATAAGACTGACGTAATTTGTTTATCAAGTATGTAGTAACCAATCAAATTTCACAAATAAAACTTTGCAAAATAAGAAAATTTTCATTGCCAAATATCACTGAACGAGAATAGGAAAATAAGGCTAGGCTACAAAATGACGTTTTTTCTTTTTTTTCTTTTTTTCTTTTTTTTTTCTTTTTTTTTTTTTTTTTTTTTTACAGCGAACTGCTACCAATTGCTTCTAGAATCAGGCTTATAAAAATTAGCGTTTTAATCCACTTCGAAAATATTGTTTTTGCATCAAAAACTTTCTTTTTAACATTTAGATCATTTAACATTGACGTGAAATATGATATAATTTTCGTTATATCTTTTCGTTATATTTTTACCCAATTAATGAAAAAAAAATGATGGTGTTAACTATTATCTTTTTAAACAAAACTTACGTAAAGTACATACATACGTAGGTACATTTCGGGCTGTAAAAAAAAAAAAAAATGAATTTTGACATCTTGTATTCAAATTATGTTTTTCGCAATCACGAGTGTGTGTGTGTGTGTGTGTGTGTGTAGGCGTGTGTGTTTGTCTGTGTGCAGGCATGAGTGTGTGTATGTGTGTGTGTGTGTGTGTGTGTGTGTGTGTAGGCGTGTGTGTTTGTCTGTGTGCAGGCATGAGTGTGTGTATGTGTGTGTGTGTGTGTGTGTGTGTGTGTGTGTGTGTGTGTGTGTGTGTGTGTGTGTATGAGCGCGCGTGTGTGTAGGACATGGACGCCATTGACCAGGAGAAACGGATTCCAGGAGGCAGTGCTCGGAGCCGCGCCTGCGGAGGCCGGTGGGTGGTGGTGCTGGTGTACCTGGTCCAAGCTGGAAAAGGAACCACAACGCCAAGGACTGTGAAATGAAAGCAATAAACATTCGTGATTGCTCAAAAAAAAAAAAAAAAAAAAAAAAAAAAAAAGCTGATTCATCTTTTAAGTAAATGAATGAATGTAAAGACTTTTAAACAAATATTTTTAGATCTGGTAGCATCCAAAAGCTCACTATTTTGCATTGAAAAGGGATTTCTTCGAAACCCCGAAACACGCATCTGCAGTAATATTTAATTTTGTGCCACAAAACATTCGTTATTTCCTTTTAAACTTGCCGTTACTTTAAAAATAAAAATAATAATTAATTTGAATTTTGACATTTTGAATTTAAATTACGTTTTTCTCAACCACGAGTGTGTGTATGTGGGCGTGTGTGTTTGTGTGTGGGGGGGGTATGTGTGTTGTGTGTAGGGGTATGTGTATTGTGTGTAGGGATATGTGTATTGTGTGTAGGGGTATGTGTATTGTGTGTAGGGGTATGTGTATTGTGTGTAGGGGTATGTATAGTGTGTGTAGGGGTATGTGTATTGTGTGTAAGAGTATGTGTATTGTGTGTAGGGGTATGTGTATGTGTGTGCAGGCATGTGTGTTTGTGTCTGTGTGTGTATGTTTGTGTGTGCGTGTGTGTGTAGGTGTCTGTATGTATGCGGATGTGTATGTGCTTGTAGGTGTATGTGTGTGTATGTGTTTGTGTGAGTATGTGTTTATGTGTGTGTGTATGTGTGCGTGTGTGTGTAGTTGTGTATGTATGCGCGTGTGTGTAGGACATGGATGCAACCTGGAGACGGCTTTCGCTATAGGAGCAGCATCGTGAGGAGCCGGTCGACAGTGATGGTGCGAAGGGTGGCGGTGGGAAAATGAAATGATAGGACATCAAAACAGTCAAGTGAGAACAATAAGCAATCGTGATTGCTCAAAAAATTGAGAAATATGTAAATTAACAAATTCAAATGTTTGTAATCTAAAATTCAAAATATAAAAGACATTTTTACTCGAAAATAAAAACTGTAATTTATATTCAATCTCATCGTGAAATTTAGTAATTAAACCCACTAATATTTAGAAAACCTTAGTGAAAGTGAGTTTTCTGCTTCTTGCTAAAAACTTTTGAACTTCTCTGTTTACAAACGGCATCCAGGGTGAATTTCTCTCTAATTGGTCTAATGTTTCATGATGGATGGATGGGATATAGCTGTCAGGTGAGCTTTCTGAGGTATTTTGTCATTTTTTGGTTTACAGATAGTGGGAAAAAGCTTCAAAATCTCAAAACAATGTTGCAGAAGCGCGCTTCTGAATATAAATCCTATTAGGGACCCACAAGGGCGTTTCAGCCACATGCTGGGTTAGACAAATAGGGAGTCCTTGAACTCATGGGAAATCAATTGTGCTAGAAATTACATCCGCCAGAATTTCTTTCTTTTTTCTTTTGGTAAGAGCTTATTGTGTTTATGCCCTTATCTCAGAATGAAATAGGAAATACAAAACTTTGAGACCAAGATTGTACCCCAACATCTTCTAATTATTTCAATCGACAGCTTTTTATAATAGGATGCTTTTGAATTTAAGAGAACATTTTCAATTATCCGAAGATTTGTTACAATTTCAGAATGGATTTTGAGACGAAAGTTTTTAGTCGAAAGATACTGAGATAAATAATTTTTAGATCATGTAAATAGCTTTAAAAAAGTTTCTGGTAAATACAAAACAGTACTATTCTTGAACATGATTTATGTATCAATGTCTTTGAGAAACAGTTTTTTTAAAACGGAAATGATAAAGGATGTTCAGCAAAGGAAGTATTTTTTCACCCTATATAGTGCAAGCAGGGCATTGGTTCTCAATTCTTTTGGACCCATTGCCCCCCCCTCTAATATAATCTTATACATATAAAATCTGAGTATCTATCTATCTATCTATGTCCAAGCTTCTTCTCCCGAACGACAGTGAACTGACCATCGAACCAGGTATCGATGGATTCGTCATCTTCCCGTCTTCATGTTTGGCTATTTAACATAATCCTCCGATAATAATTAGCGGAGATATCAATTAAAAATTATTAATTATGACTCTTAGATTTCAAAATAAAATCCATATTTTTCGAAGGCTTTCCTCCATTCAAATTATTATTCAGTGCTTCAACTCAACTTTCCGGATGAACGCTTTTATTAAAATTTACAGCGTGAAGAAAATCATTGAAAAGAAACATCTGTTGCCATTTCTTTTTCTCGAATATGAACAGGTAAAATTCTTGTTTTTGTTTTGAGGCTTTTCCTGTAATCAGGGGATTTAAATTGTTTACTTTTTTGGGGGGTTTTCCGCAATCTGCCGCAAAACTACACTGACTTTTTTTTTTTTTTTTTGGTTCAAGCCTGAGTGTTGAACTCGCGTCACTTGACATAACTTTTATTTTCGAGGTGGACCGTGCAAAGCCGGGCGACGCAGCTAGTATAAATATAAATGCCTAATTTTAATTTCTAGTGAATAATTAAGCAATATTATTCAATCACTCTTAAACTTAAAATAAATAAATTAATAAAAGTACCTTTTTCCTTTTTTTTTCCTTTCCCACAAAAAATTTACACTTGAAAAGAAATGCTTGACTAAGATCATTAACGTACTTTAAAAAACAGAAGTACATTTTTGATGAATTAATTTTACCTTTAAAATTGGCATCATGAGAAATTAAAACTTTTAGCGTATTGTGAAAAAAAAAAAAAAAGACTTTGAAACTGCAAGTGACCAACCTATTTGTGAGGAGCTGTACAACATAACTAAATCCTTTTTGAATTAATGTTGACAGGAACGAGATGAGAAGCGGTTTAGGTTTTTTTCCACAGTTGTGGGTAAGGGTTCATAAGCTTCACTTGTAACCGTACTGCTTGAAAGTGTTTCCTGAACTGGGATCTAAAATTCAATCTGAAATTTCTTACTTGGACAAGTCTTTAAATTTTAATTTCAAGTCAGTTTTTAACTGGTCAAGGTGATTTGTAGTACTTTTGTCTGCAGGAAGTTCGGGAATCTGGTTATCTGTTATTAAATGGTTTTTTAGTTTCGGAATTTGAGCTTTTTACGAATCTATTTGCCTTGCAAATATCAAACTTTACGCTGAATAAGGAAAAAATTCTTTGCCTTTGAGAAGGTTTAACAGAGGTATAATGAAGGAAGCTCCTGTACTTGAATTTTATTTCATTTTTAAACTTTTGATTCGTTTTTGGAATTATGAACAATATGTTTAGTATACGTTTTTACTTTCGATATTCGCTGCCTTTTCATTGTTATTTTGTCTTTTAAATACTCATAATCATTTTTTTCTTGGTTTTTTTCCCCTAAGGTTGAGGATTTCGTAATCATTACAATTTAATTGATCAATTACTTTTCAGTCGGATTATTAGAACACATTATTATTTAAACTATTACATTATTTTTTAAATTAATTGAATGCAACAGGTTTTTCTACGATTTCCCCCCTTTAGACTCTTTCCCTTGAGATCCCCCTTTTGACTATCGCCCCCAAGTTGGGAACCACTGGTATGTGGGGTATCTGGAACAGTACCCCAACCAACTAAAGGATGGGTACTTAAGTTGTTATGAACAACTGTTTTGTGCTTTTACATTACTTTATAACTAGACCAGTCGCAAAGTATCCCTGTGGATCCAATAGCTTTTAGTGGAAGGATTTAATCAGAAAATTTGCAATACCGATCAATAACAAATATGTCTTTGCCGGGATTTGAACCTTGGTCTTTGGAGCTTCTGCTCAACTATCTATGCCACTAGACGGACAGCACAATTATGAGTGAGCGACATAATTTGAAAAAGTATAGCACTCAAATAATAATTTAATATTAATCTTGAACAGTGCTACATTTGGTGGAGGGGGGGGGGGGGGAACACGGGTTTATGAGGTTCCTCGAAATCTTTGACATTTTTTAATTGCAAAAATAATGGAACTGTAAGGCCAGTTTCGTCCTTGTTATGGACTCCTCAATCTGGAATAAGGAACAACCGAGCTGGAGGCAGATGTCATCTCTTTGAAGCTAAGAGTGCCATCAAACTGGGGAACAACGTAAATCTATCTTATGGTATCCCCTGGTGAGATAAATTTACTTTATCCACCAGTTTGATGGCACTCTCAGCTTCAATGAGATGAAATCCGCCTCCAACTCGGTTATTTCCTATTCTAGACTGATGAATTCGTAATAAGGACAAAATGGCAGCCTCGGGATGGGATAACGGGACGGTTGGTATATTGAATGCAGTTTTACCTTAGCCCTGGCTTAGGGACGGCAACTTACTGCTTAATACAACACTGGTATTAAATAAATAATTGCAGTAAAATGATAACATTTAACAAATGCATCACACAAATGCACGTTCAACTTGCTTAACTGCTCAAAATCATGTAAATACAATAGAAACTCTCAATAAGGGGCACTAATGGGACCCGTCATTATGTCCCTTAAATAGAGGTGCCCCTTCTTGGAAGGTATTTTAGTTTATACATGCAATGAACTTTACTCAGTATATTTTTTTTATGAACTTACAAACCCTATTAACACTTAAAATTAAATACTTTTCATTTTTCATACACAACTAAATAAAATTCACACTGAATAATTTTTTAACTTTTTTATTATTTTATTAATTATAATTGAGTAAAAAATTTGGTAAGTTCAAAGTTTTTCCCCCATAAAGCAATTATTTTGAAGTAATTCATTGCATGAATTTGCTTCGTGTCATGTAATTTACTATGCAAGACATTGTGAATTACAATTAGCGTTCACGTTTCAATTTTTATATAAAAAGCTAGTCAGTTTCTGTGCCCTCTTCTTTGACCCTGATCCTACTTGAATAAATATCTGGGTGGGCAAATCATGCATGTAACTTTCAGCTAGATTTTTACAATGTATAATACTTGTTTCTTCAACATATGTTAATGTTTAACTCTCTTCAATTAATTTTTAAAGGAAAAGTGAAACTTGAATCCCAGTAAATTCACTCTTTCTTATGCACTTGTACATCGTTTTTGTAATTTTATTTTTTCTATGACTGTCCCTTAAACAGAGTGTCCCTTATTTAGAGGCAAATACACGGAAGTCCCTATTCAAAGGGACTGGGACCAGAAAAAATGTCCCTTATATAAAGATGTCCCTTATTCGGAGGTGTCCTTTAAGGGAGATTCTACTGTATCTGATTAGAAAAATGTATTTTTAATTATTGGGACTCATTTGTGCAGCAATCACAAATCAAACCCTATTCCGAATGATTTGCATTCTTTTCTTCCGTCCAGGATGAGTTCTTCAAGCTCCTGACAGCCACAATCAGCGCATATTTGCAGAGACTGCCCACAAAAGGACTTGGGATCAAAGGTGTCGTCACCTGTTGCCCGGAGGAAAAGCAGATCCATCACGGGCGCCTGTGTCGCTACGTGAGGTGAGCGGTGTCACGAAAAAAAGATCTCATTCCGCCTCTGCCGAACATTACGATAAATGGCATTGATTATTCAGTAGTTGTAAATTTCCCTTCTCTCGCCCGCAGGGAATTCGGTTGCACGAATCATTAATTGCTCTTCCGAAAGAGGGAAATTAAGGGGGAACGATAATTACCATTTTTTCTTGGTTTTTCCCCCTGAGGTTGAGGATTTCGTAATCATTACAATTAATCAATTACTTTTTAGTCGGATTATTAGCACACATTATTATTGAGACTATTATATTATTATTCTTTTAATTAATTGAATGCAACAGGTTTTTCTACCATTTTTCATTCAATGTCCACGCATGAATTGGGGAAAATAAATTCGGAACGACGATTGAAGACACGTGTTTCTAACTGAGAGAGAAACTTTTCTTCAGTTCATGTTGTTGGAAAATGACAAAAATGTTTTATTGTTTGCAAAAACTGCGAAATAACTCGTCGTGTTTTTTGCTGTTAATAGACAAATGTTCGGAAATAGCATGATTCGTTATGTGTTGAGCACATTACGTTTCTGTAAATTTAAGCAATTAACTCAAATGAGGCTGTTTAGGGAAAAAAATAAGAAAAATTCTTTTATCTCTTATCATTAAACCTATATACTACCCTTTCAAATTACACTCCTCCCCTAAATTTTTCAATGGTGCAACCTGTCCCACGGATCATGTTCCCCCAAAATTGCACACTTCGAAAAATTTGTATAGGAAAAGTGAAAAATTGCAATGTGTATGATATTTTTGGTTATATTTCCGTAATGTGAATTACAAAAGTTAGGCAACAATAGCTATAACTATAGCTATTGTTACGCACGACAACATTTTTTACCCTTTAGTATTCAGAGCTTTAGCGTTGATTTTAGTTGTGTTCGGGGCGCTGAATCAAAATAGGAAATTATTATTTAGAGGAAAATCCACTAGGTGGGGTAAATCCTTTGCCAGATTAGTAACAACGTTTCAATGAGTTAAGGTCTATTTGGATTTCTTGCCTTGTATAAATGTTCGCTTCGCACGAAATGGGACGCATTGGATCTACGTATATACAATTTGAACATTCCGGTTAAGATATTGGGTCATCCAAGGACAAATGCTTTTTGGGAGCCCTCTGTAGTCAAACCATACAAACACAAATACTCACGAAGCACCAGGAGTGGCGATTCAGGGGTGTTGTGAGGTGCTCAAACACTCCTTCAAACTGTTTGTTGAGTAATCAGACTCTGAACTTTTGTATAATATAATAGTGATAAAAATTCCATGTTTTGTTATCTGTTTGATCTATGAATTTATCTTTTAAACTCGTGTCATGTGTATTTCACTAAAATGTTATATCGTAGAAATTTGTGCTTCTTGGCAAAAACTACAGTCATATTTGAATTCTGGGCACCAAATTCATACGAAGTTTCAAATACCCCGGCACCAAAGTGACTGTTTCCCTGTGTTATCTTTCACTCTTTTCAATCTTCTGTTTCACATTCTCATTACCCTCTCCTCTCTTTTCCCCGTTAATTGATTGCATTCCTGCTTTCCTTTGACTATTGGGTGAATTCCTTCTCATTTTGGAGAAAATAATTATCATGAACTAGCTTTACCCGACGCGCGTTGCTACGCCAACAAAAAAAAAACATCATTATACTGATTTTCATGACGATCGGTTGAACGGGGCAGAAGTTGCTACTCTGTAGTGCCACCTGGTGGCGAAGAGGGTTTAAATGAGCATATTATGCACCTTCTCCGTGGAAAAATACATATATATAGCAGTTTTCATAATAATCGGTCCAGGTATCAAGTGAAGCCGTGACTATACTCAAATTTTGTACTCACGCAGTTTGCAAGATCAATCAATCGCTAAATATATCAAATAGAAAAAGTTTTAAATCCCCCCGTTGCATGAAAAGCCATAAAACAATAAAGAAAGAATTTATTTGTTCAAACTCAAGAAAATGGCAACAGCTAACTTCTTATCAATGAGATCTTTCACGCGAATTAATTTCTGCAGCCGATAATTTTATTCGTATTTATCCAATGGATTGTGACTTAAATTGGAATAAAAAAGGAACTATCGATCGGATTTTTTTCGAACTGGTCTATAAACATTCCCAGTACCAAAAATAACAAACGGTGAAAGTTTCAGCCAAATCTGCCGGGTAGTTTTTGAGTTCATGGATGACATACAGACAAACATTCATTTATATATATATAGAAGAATAATAATAATAAAAAAAAAAGAATTATTCAAAAAATCGAAAAAATAAAAAAGGAAAAAGTTATTATTTTTTCTTTTTTAGTAGCTATGTTAATGTTAACAACACAAACTTGCTATAAGAATTGTGAATGCGCATTTCAAAGTCACCAGTACCCCTTTTTAAAACCTATTGACGAAAATACACTGTTGTCACACTTCTTTTCAAATATAAGCCCACATTTTGCATTGAAAAAGAAGTTTCTTGTAACCCTAAAACAAACGTCTGACCTTTTTTAATGCTGTTTTGTGCTTTTAAAGCTGGTTTTGATTTTTAATAGTGGTGCTATACTTTTGTATTTGTGTATGCAGAACTGAATGCTTTTGCACTTATAAACTTGTTTGAAATAAAAGTAAGATTTCTGAAATTAAATCTAAAATGTCCTCAATTCTCTCGCTCTCTCCCCTCCCCTCCAGGCTTAGCCACCCTGTCAGCAGTTCCACCTCTTGATATTTTTGAGAAGTTCACTCTTGAGTATAAAATGGTTATTTTAAAAATAGTTTAAGCATTACCTATACAGCTTAAATTTTTACAGATTAGTACGTTATTTACGCTAAAAACTGCAAATGAAAACTCACTTGGGTACTTTAAAGTACTCCAGGAGTTCGAAACTCTCTGATTTTCAACGTGAGGTGTGTCGAAAGATATATATATATATATATATATATATATATATATATATATATATATATATATATATATATATATATATATATATATATATATATATATATATATATATATATATATATATATATATACTATATATATATATATATATATATATATATATATATATAATATATATATATATATATATATATATATATATATATATATATATATATATATATATATATATATATATATATATATATATATATATATATATATATATATATATATATATATATATATATATATATATATATATTTCTTTTAGAGCTATTTGGCTAATTTGATTTAATATTGAGATTTAATAAACAATTTTCTTTGTAAGTCTTAGATACATTTCTTTTATTAAATAGGTATTGTCTATAGAAGCATTTAATACATAAATTTTTCATTAATGTAATATATATATATATATATATATATATATATATATATATATATATATATATATATATATATATATATATATATATATATATATATATATATATATATATATATATATATATATATATATATATATATATATATATATATATATATATATATATATATTACATTAATGAAAAATTTATGTATTAAATGCTTCTATAGACAATACCTATTTAATAAAAGAAATGTATCTAAGACTTACAAAGAAAATTGTTTATTAAATCTCAATATTAAATCAAATTAGCCAAATAGCTCTAAAAGAAATAGCTCTTTCCTCAAGTTCCTTTCGAATTGTTGAAAATATAGATGGGAGATAGATAGAATCAATCATCAAAAAATTAATGTTTGTAGAGTCAGTGTAAATTTTGTAAATTTTCTAATAAATCCCCAGATTTTACAAAGTCGACTACGATGTTCGTTATAAAGAGGAGGTTATTTTAAAGATTGAAGAAGTTGCTATGGTTTTGCAGGAAAACGCAAACAAAATCACTTTTGGAAGACAAACATGCAGCAAATACAAGTTCACCATTGTTTGCGTATGATGGAAGAACTTGAGATTTTATTCCAAACACTTAGATTCATGGACATTTCATTGACATGCAGCGAGTGACAGCTAATCGAAATTCAGTAATGAATTGGCCAATTTCTTTCTAACCTTCAGTGACCCCGCTGGTGGAACTGCCGCTTGATATTCTGCGATATCATCTTCCTCAGGCACTGCTCCATCTAGTAATGTCATGCCATTCTCAACTTTCTCAGGCAGACAGAGATGAAGTACAAGCTACTTAAAACGACCAATTTCGTCCACACGAGTAGCATATTGCACTAAAAACAATGAAGGATTCAGGTTAATGTTGATATTTGTTGTGTACCTGGGAAAATCTGGTTGTAAAAACAAATTCAAGCTCTTGCAAAATCGATGTTTATTATTTTCTGTAGGACAACTCAATAGTTCTGTGCTAGACTAGATTTGGATGTAGATTTCGCAGAAACAAGTATCAGGTAAAAGTGCAAGTGTTTCATTTTCAATCTTTGTCAAAAGTGCTTTTGCATCCGTTTTAAAATAATCTGCCACGCTGTCGTTTACAAATATCAGTAAACACAGTGTATAGTTACGCAACCCATCAAATTATCTTTTCGTCTTACCTAAAAACTGTGGAAAGTGGCATAAAAACAGCTGCCTTTTTAGCCATTAAGGTACGCATTTTGAATAAAATTAGTTATAACACAGGGAGAAATTTAGCTGCACGTTGCTGTTCGTAGGCTAATCTAAAATTCACGGATACCCTCCTTCTTTAACGAAGAAAATAATGAACCTTGACTTTGAAAACCTAACTAAAACCTCTGGAAGAGTGTTCCTGAAAAAAAAAAGAAAAAATATTGCAGTAACGATTACTTTCGTTTTTATTTTTACTCATATATTTTTTTATTGTTTCCGTTGCAAACAAAACAAAGCAAAAAAAAAAAAAAAAGCAGGCTTTTAAGTGGTTGGCCTAGAACCACTTCAAAATAAGTCTTATTCTCATGAGATAAATGAAAACACACTTTATTTAAAAATAATTTGTCTTTCTGTGAAAAATAAAATTTGCGGATACTTTGTTTTAATGGGTAGTAAAAAAAAAGACCTCATTAGCCGCCTGTGCGGCTCTTTAAAACTTTGACCAACTGACAATTATTTGAAAGTGTGAAGATATCTTCTTTATTCATCAAAAATATGTTACGTGGTAAAAAAAAAAAAAAAAAAAAAAAAAAAAAAAAAAAAAAAACTGAATGTAAAAGTAAATAAATACTGCCAACTAAATAACTTTCTTTTCTTTTTTTTCTCTTGAATCAATCCCACGAAAATTAGGCGATCTTAATGACAATGAAAATTGCATGTTATGAAGCATTTTGCGCTTTGAACTTACGAGGAAAATTTTTTTCAATGAAAGGAAAAATTAGGAGGGCAACTGAAGTTCCAGCTTTCAAATTGAATAATCATGATTTTTTTTTAAAACAAAGGCCTGAAATTTGAGAAAAGCTACAAAATCTTTGTGAATTCCTATGTAGTTACTAGTTACTAGTATGTACAATTTTTCTTGACGATAATTTTTCATTAAGAACGTTAACGGCGTAATAACTGTAACCTTATCCACTTATGATACAAGGAAAAAAAGCACAAAACGACGAAGATTTTTAGAAGTTTCGAATTGTTACTCTTTAAAACCGCAATGCAACAACACAATAACACCATTTCAGTTCACTAAAATGTTAAAGAAACATAATTTGTCATTCTGATTAAACTGATCCACAAATAAAATCCGAGATAAGTTTTCGAAAAAGTTGAACAGATTCGTTCAGCAACAAACCTGTTTCATTAAGCAATATAGATAAAGTATGTTGATCAGAAAGTATCCAGTAAATTTTTTGAATTTGGTCAAAAATTTCCGCATCTGTTTCTATCAATTGCAAAAGCTTTTAGGTCAACTTTTGCCAACTTAAATATCTCCCTGATACTGTTATTGTCCATGCGTTACTCTTTAAGTCACTTGAGCTGGTACAACTTTTTAAAAACGTTTTCTTATTTTATCTGCCAAGTAATTTTGTTAAGAGAACCCTTCTCTGCATACGAAAGAAAAAAGAAAGGCATTCTATTGAAATAATTTTAATACATTATTGTGCACAGCGTAAAACTGTAATTTTCGCAAAGCATTTATTATGGAAATGTCCTACAGGTTCGATAGTGCAATTTGTGGTTCAGTGGATAATGTTCGATAGTCGATAACAGCACAATTAGAATTTTATTAACGGACACAAACATTACACAACATAAAATATCATTTGAGTGAAGAGATGCACAAATCTTATTTCGATCTTCCTCGTTCGAGGCCAACTGTTCGAATGACAATAAAAACTTACTCCAGCGCCCTCTTCAGGCAAACTTACAGAGAATTTCCACATTTATGAGTACAGGTCCCACAAAATAACTTTTTGAAACTGACGGTGACAACCAAAACTTGTAAAATTACGCAATTTTCGGCAAATTACTTCTTTCTCCGCGTACATTTGTTTCTCTCTCTCTTTTTTTTTTGAAAAATCATTGATTCTAAAATAATATCTGTTCAACGACATAATTGTTCGGAACGTGCTAAAAATATTGATGCAACACAAAAAGAAAAGTAAGAGCATAATATTCTTAGGATAATCGCGTATCCATGCTTACTTTTTCGGCACACTTAAATATTTAATTTGTATCATGTTGTTTCTTTTGAACAATGCCTTTGTCATTCATGCATTGAAAAGCCCTGACTTGGGGAACTTATATTATTGTTTGTTTCTTAATCTGTTTTGATAATCTACTTTTTATTCTTCAGATCGAAGCACTTATCGAGGAAGCTCCGAATTTCAATCAGTATTATTCAGAAGTCCAGATCAACAGCCCACATCTTCAGCAAAACAAAGCAGATAAATCCATTGGCCAAAGAACTGGATTTAAAGAATAAGCGCGTGTGGGAGAGACTTCGCGTTAACACTTTCTTTTTCTGGGATAAGTAAAAGCAGACAGAATGGCCTGAAGACCGTTGGGATGACATGAATTTATACCTCTTCATTTGAAATCAACCAAGCAGTTCTGAAGTATCACGTGGTCATCGCAGATGTGTTCTTTTTAAATTGCAATATTTACAACTGATGGCCAAATACAGTCAAACTCGTTGAAATGAATCCGAGGGACCGTTAAAACGATATTACGAATGCCGACATTGTTCCTCTATCATTTTAGTTGGGTACCTAAGTCTTTGCTGAAATGGGATATTCGTTGTAATGGACTGCACTAAAACAGGATTTTGACTTTTTTCCAAAAGAATTTTGCAACATTTTTTTCTCCTATTAAATCTTTTGAAGCTCAACGTCGAATTGGAAATATTTTTAAAATCAGCAATTTATGGTTTTTTAGGATGTTTTGATAATCTATTTTTTATTCTTATTCAGATCTAAGCGCTTATCAAGGAAGCTCTGAACTTCAATCAGGATCATTCACAAGTCCAGATCCACAACCCACATCTGCAGCAAAACAAAACAGGTAAATCCAATGGTCCAAGAACAGGCTTTAAAGAACAAGCGTGTGGGAGAGACTTCACGTTAACCTTTTCTTTTTCTAGGAAGAGTGAAAGCAGACAGAAATGGCCTAAAGAACATCGGGATGCAACAGGATTATCGGGACACGAACTCATGACCCACTGTGATCGCAAAATTATGCTCTCTCGCAGCTGTTGCTGAAGGGAGGAGTGCCGGCCATTCCGTGTGTCGAAATGGTATCGCTGGGTGCTGGTCGAGCGATAAAATCTTCTGCCCAAATGATAGTTTGTAATTCAAAAAAGGGATGTGTATGTAAAATGTTTGTTGTGATAATGTGTTGTTATTTTCCTCGTTAATGATAGTCGTTCAACATATTTATCTTCAAAGGATTCATTATGTTTGGAGTGTAGGAAAAAGCATTTACAGCTTTTCGCGATTACTAACGCTTGGGATTATAAATTAGTTATTTCTTGATATATTTCTTTCGTATGAAATTATAAACCTAACGGAAACAGAACGTTCACTTAATTTTTTTTTATTAAACATAAAATTTTGCATCTCAGTTTTGGCATTTTATACCTTTAAATCGACCAACTTTTCTAATGTACTAGAAAGTTAACAAGCACAATTTGGTAAAACTTAAAAAACAATATTTAGTTTCAAATATATAGGGTAACCTAAAAAGGAAAGTCATTTCTAAAATTATTTGTGTTTTAGTAGTTATCACTATTCCAATTTTTTTGCACCCCTTTTACACAGCTATATCTTTTGGTCACCGAAATTGAGAGTTTTAGTGTGTATTCTTAATTAAGCAAAGATAGTCTTGCTAAACTAGACTGCATGTAATAAAACCTTCTTAGTTTCTTTTTATCATCACTTGTGTTCAATACACAAAACATGGATATGGATCCGTGGAGAAGCTAAAGTACAGCTACAAGAATAAAAAAACACAGAAAAATCAAACTCCAAATATATTAAAAAACACACACAGGAAAAAAGCAAAATAAATAAATAAATAAATAAATAAATAAAATTATATAATATCAAAAACATTAAAAACATTTAAAAAGTCTAGAGTCAGTAAAAAGTTTGCTGAGAAAAGTTCCTTCTTTGTCAACCCTATACAACTAAGCATGTGTTCGGGCGTAGCTGGATGTAAATTGCATGAGGTACAGGTGGGGAAAACTTTTTCTCCCGCTACAAACTTTATTTTTATAGTGTGTCCAGTACGCAATCTATAAGCATAAAGAGTTGCGCCGACTTAAAACCGAAATCAATTAAGACTCCAGGCCATTGTCGGCCATGTACCAATGATGGGATAATAGTAACCAATGTCATCGGCAAATTAGTAACTAATATAATTACAGGAAATAAATCGTGTCTTTAATTACATCATAGCATAACAGTTATGTTACAGCCACGGTGCTCCCTATGGTGAAAATTTAAATTAAATTGCACTCGCTTTTCTTTACGTACATATGTATCCAATTTTATTATTTCTTTTATGAAAGCAATGACTAAAAAGGCTTCAAATAAACGTATACTGCCGGCCCCGCTCGAACGAATACTGTCGGTTCTAAGAAATATTCGATTGAACGGGTTTTTTTTGTTAAAGCACAGAAATTTTCTTTAGCTTTGCAAACTGACAACATTTGTCTGAAAACTGAACAATAATAAATTAGTAGCTATATAAAGTAAGTAACTAATGTTATTGGTAAAAAGGTTTTGAAATAAGCTAAGTAAACAACAAAATAGTACATTTAATAAGTGTATATACTATTCATAAGTACGTATGAAAATTATATAAAAAAGTAACTTACAAATTGAATTATAAAATCTTTGTTTTGGCACTTTTTTTTTCATCACATTATTTCTTGAAGAAGTCCATAATAATGGATTACTTACTGAAAGTCTTTTGAGAACACTTTTTCAACTTCTTTCTTTTTCCCCTCTTCGTCTGTTTACATTTAATATTTATCAATTCGTCATCGTCTGCAATGTTTATATTTCTCTGTGTAATTTGATTAAATTATTATCACGCTATTTATTTATTTATTTATTTATTGCAATGGCAACGAATAAGAAAACTGGATAGAATAGTGGAAATGTTTTTATAGAATGTGAGTGTTGACCCTCTCGCCCGTCGTGGGCTGAAAATGCTATTTTATATTTTTACGACAATAACTATTCTTACTTTATTTTTAGTTTATTCAAAATTTTTTTCAGCAAAAATGTTTGTAAAAGCTGATTAATATTATTCGATTTTCCGGGGGAAATGATTCGTATAATAACAGGGATAATTAACATTGCGCCTATGGAAATATTCGGTTTCGGAAGGTTTTATTCGTATAAGCAGGGCAGTCATTTATTCGTTACCCGATTAGGCGAGGGTGACAGTTTTTCTTTTTTGTAAGGAAAGATAAAAGAAGGAAAAAATATACAGTGGCTCCCAAAAGTGTTCGTACACCTACGACTTTCAATGAAATAAGACCCTATCCATTGGTTAGAATTAGTATTTCAAAACAGGTATTTTATTATAAGATCTATGATCAATTTTTAACAAAACTACATGAAATTTTTTATTAAAACATTAAAACATAATTTTTAAAAAAGCAAAAACTAAAAATTGCCTTAAATTTTATCTCACAAAAGTCTTCGTACACTTTGAAAAAATGTCAAAAAAAATAGTAAATAATCTAACTTTTTACAAAATTATTAGTATTTAGTAGAACATCATGGAGTATCAAAAACAGCTTTTAAACGTCTGGGAATAGATTTCATTGTTTTTTCTTTGTTTTTTATGCAATTTCTGAGTAAGTGTTCAGCCGCACTTCGAATTTTACTGTTTCTAGTTCGCTTTTCGTTTTAATGGTGTATTTTCGTAATCAAGCCACCAGATACCTCCAAATATGTTCCATTAAGTTTAAATCTGGCGATTGAGGAGATATTTCTCAGTTTAAGGACAATTTTTGCGGCACCAAACGCAAACGTGTACTTCTTCTCGTTATCTTGATAAAAACAAAGTTGTTTCCGATTGCCAAATTTTGGGCTAATAGTTTAAAGTTGTTTTTTGAAATATTTAAATGAACAGCATAATTCATTATTTCATCAAAAATTTCGAAATTTCCAAGTCCTGGTGCTGTTATGCAACCTCACAGAAGAACACCTTCACCGTCCTGATTAACTGATCCAGCTAAGTTCTTAAGATCAGCTTTATTTTCATCTATAAGTAAGACGTTGTTCCAAAACGTTTTGAGCTTATTCATCATTGATTTTACGACGGAAAGCGTAAGCTTACTGTTTTTTGCACGAACAAGAAAATTTCTGCGGGAAGAGGTCCCCTTTAATCTAGCTAATCAGAGAACTTGAGAAACAATTTTGGGTGAAATTTGATGTAAAAATTTTCATTTAACTCTGTAGAAACTTTTTCAGCGCACAAATGTGTATTTTTCATAATGTTTTTAACTGTAAACCTCCGATCACGCTGTGTTAACTTTGCCAGTTGACCTTTTCTTACCTTGTTTTCGATCCGATTCTTGTCTTTAAAGCATTTTATCAAGCACTTCACTATAGAATGGTATAAATTAACTAATTTAGAGACATTTCAAACCAATTTATGGCTACAGTGAGGGAAAAAATTCAAATTTCGAATCGTGTTTGTTGTTTTCTACGCATACCTGCCATTTAAAAATAATAAGCAGAATATTATTGAATAAATAAACAAAAAATTAAAGGCGAATGACTTCACAGTGTCATTACAATGCAAAAATAATAAAAAACCCACGTATGATAATTTTAAGCATGAATAAATTCGAAAATATTTGAGTGTACGATGACTTTTGTGGCGTATTTTTTCTTTATCTCATCGTTTTTTGACAAATTTCAAAAACAAAATCTGGCAATATTCTGAAAAAAAAAAAAAAAAACTACTGGGTTTTATTCAGAATGGCATAGGATTGGTGTGAAAAAAATTGGATTTCATATTTGAACTCAGTTTTGCGTTATTTTGGTTTTACTACAAAATTTCAAGGTGTACGAACACTTTTGGGAGCCAATGTATATCGCATTTCGTTTGTTAAATGAAAAAGTTCATTCTCAAAAACCAAAAACCAGCACAGCTACCTTCATCTACGAGTTAGTTTGCTGTATCTACAGTGGCTCCCAAAAGTGTTCGCACAGGTAGAAATTTTTTAGTAAAACCAAATAACGCGAAACTGAATTCGAATATGTAGTCCAATAATTTTTCACATCATTCCTATGCCATTTTAAATAAAACCCTGTAGTTTTTTCAAAATATTGACGTATTTTCTTTTTGAAATGGGCCAAGAAACGAAGAGACAGAGGAATAATACGCCACAAAAGTCATCGTACACTCAAATATTTTCGAATTAATTCGTGATTAAAGCTATCATATGTCGTTTTTTTTTTCATTATTTTTGAATTGTGTTGACCCTTAGAAGTCATTTAGTTTTAATTTTTAGTTTATTTATTCCTTAATATTGTACTTATTACTTTAAAATGGCTGGTATTCGTAAAAAACCACAAACACCATTCGAAGTTTTAATTTGTTCCTCACAGTAGCGGTAAATTGGTTTGAAATGTATCTAAATTAGTTAATTTATTCCATTTTATAGTAGATTACTTGTTAAAATGCTTTAAAGAAAAGTATTGAACCGAAAACAAGGTAAGAAAAGGTCAACCGGCAAAGTTGACAAAGCGTGATCGGAGATTTACATTTAAAAATTTATGAAAAACACACAATTGAGTGCTGTAAAAGTCACTGTATGTATAGTCGTTTTCTTTTTTATAAAAATTTCGTCACGGTTCTAACAAAATGTAATGATGACATTTCGAATATTGTCCTCAAAAATGCACGGCTTTGCCAAATGTCTGTAAGAACTTTAAGAAAACAAAAAATGGTACGATTTAAATCAAGTTATTTGAAAATTTTGAACTCAGAAAGATAAAGTAATTAAACATGATATGCTTGAGCGAAGCCACAATGTTGTGATAAAAACAATTACTATTGCTGTTCTAATTAATTTAGAAAGTTTCACGAAATTTCATCTTTGGCAGAAAAATCAGGGTTCCATGAAAATGAATCAAACATTTAAATGTGCCGCAAGATTCTTGTATATTATTAAAAAATCACGATTGCTTATTGTTTTCATTTGACAGTAGTTGATGTCCTTTGATTTCACTTTTCACTTATAATGCAAACTCCTCAGGTGCATGGACCTCCACGAGTATGTCCCTCCTCCTCGATGGGGATGTCCATATCCTCTAGTTCACGAGCCTCCGTGAGTATGTCTCTGTCGGCAGTGGCGTCCATGTGCTTCGGAATTGATATTTGTAGCCGACCTTCTCGACTTCCTTTTTACGCGAAAACAGCATCCATTCCCTGGCGTACATTTGAATTTTGACGTTTTGACGTCGTGAATTCAAATTATGGTTTTCGCAATTATGAGTGTGGTAAAAGTCATTAGTAGAAACAAGAAACAAGAAGAGTCCTATTGCAATTCGTGATTACGAAACACATAATTTAAATTCAAGATCTCAAAACTCAAGCTAATGTTTTAATTTTTAAAATTAAAATAAAAGTACAAGGTTAAATTCTAGGAAGATCTCTTCAAGGTTCATCTGAGGTATGAAATTAGTGTAGCTAAAGTTCTGCCTAAGTAAAACGAATAGTGTTTCTAATTTGTAATTATTCTAAAGAGTTCTATAATTTTATTTATCTGTAAACATTGTCATGTGACATAACTTTAAATTAGTTACAAAAATATGAGCTGATAAGAGGGCGGAGGTAACAAAATATCATAGGTGAATTCTGTGCGAACATAATGCGCAAATGAAAAGCAAAATCATAATTGCAAAAAGCTCCTTTACAGTAGTTTCATCTGAAACAAATCATCAAGACCTTATGAAATACAATGAGACTACCTTCATAAAAAGATACTCATCGACACATCAACTAATCATTGCTGGCATCAACTCGAATGTTAACGGTATTTTCAGACGGATGATTACCCATCTTGAATTAATTGAAGAGTTCCCGTTAGTTTCATTTGTTCTTCCGTACAAAACCGGCATTTACAGAAAACAAAAGGAGTGCATACTTGTTTGTCTAAAAATATACGCTGCCAATTTCACTTGTTTTCTTATGTATACCCATTTACTACGTCTGTTTCCGTAACTGCGTAAATTCTGACCTCTTTTCCCACCTCCCATTCAGAAGTTGTGACCCTTGTATGCTGGCCTTTGGTACTTTCTCGGAGAGAGCTGTAATTTAGAAGGTTTTTCTTCCTACGCTGTCTGGTAGGCAGGGGGTGGAACGTCATTCTATTTTCAAAAGAAAAACTGTCATTCTCTCTTCCCTATTTGTTAATCAAAAAGATAAAACATGAAATTTCTTTGAAGTCATTATTATACCTGAAATAGAAGTTTTATTCAAAGCATTAGGGGGTTTATACTGAAATGATAGTGATCGAAATTATTTTAACTGATATTCAAAGAAAATATTGTCATTTTTTGGGTTAAAAATGTTTTATTAACTGACGAGTAACTATTTATCGTTGCTGTTATTATTTATTGTTATTTTAAAATGAGGTGTCTGAGTGTAGCTTTCTCCTTTATAAATCAAACTGTGACTCATTTTTTCTATCATTAAGGCTGTAACTTATTAAGAAGTAAGCGGTTGTCTTAATGCGAAATCAATTAATTAGAGAACCACTGTTGAACGGTGGTACAAATTTCAAATTATACTCCATATACTTATCACGAGGCTAAAAGAAGTTCCTTTTTCTGAACTCCGGTCAGATTCCGGTCATTAGTCAAGCACATAAACTGTGCCTTAGGTTGTCATCGGAAAATAATCTCGCCTTTTATTGTATTACTAGTGGTACCCGCACGGCTTTTCCCGTAATAGAAAATTAAAAGGTCCTTTGGTTCGCCTGTATATTTACAAATAATGTATGGTGAATTTCCTCGCCAATTGGCTTGTGCCCTTGTTATGGTCACACGTTATGATAATTTCGTAATTTACTCGTCCATCTTATGGTAATTTTGTTCCCAAAATCGGAATAGAAAAAGAACCACATCGATTTTTCAAAAAATCGCTTCGAGGTGCACACCCCCATGCTGCAACAAACTTTGTGCCAAATTTCATAAAAATCGAACGAACGGTCTAGGTGCTATGCGCGTCACAGAGATCCTGACAGACAGACAGACAGACAGAGATCCGGACAGAGATCCTGACAGACACAGAGATTTTCAGCTTTATTATCAGTAAAGAAGATATGTTCTGTATTTTGAAATGGCTCAGTCTTTGTTCAGTTCACTGCGTAACAGCAAGCTTGACCTTCTGTTAAAACTTTATGTCATGTTTAAATTCATATTTATCGTCTGCCAAATAATAATAATAAATAAACAACAATAACTAATAAATAAATAAATAATTATAATTATAAATAAATAAAAATAAAGGATCTAGCGAAAAATAGAATTAAAATGAATAGAATAAAATAAAATAAACGAAACATAAAGAGAGAGAGAGAAGGAAAAAAGAGGAACACGGTAATTAATACATGCGAAAAAAAAACAGACGATAATGTAGAATTCCAAAGATTGAATTTCATTGGCCACGACGCAATCTACCAACCACAAAGAGAATGGGTGTTTGAGATATAATTCAGGCTTTGAGCAAAGTGAGGATAATAATAAATTTTCATTTTTCAAAAGGAAGAAAAGTTAAAATAATGAGATGGAAAAGATAAAAAAATAATCAATTATAAAATTTTAAGAGAAAAAATAATAGCTGGAATTAAAGTTTAGAGTTAGCGGAAACATTTGTATGTCGTAGAAAAACTGCTGTCCCATAACTTCTGATAGAATTATCGGTTTAATTAGAATATAGCTTTTTTTTTTTTTTTTTCAAATCATCTTGGATGGAACTCAGGATCGCTGTCTTTTATCTGGGCGATTCGGTAACCATTAACTATTATAGATGAATGGATATTTTTTCAGACGGAAATTATACCGCAAAATTGAAGTGAGCAGCAACTTATAGCAATAGCTTAAATCTTTATCTTTACTAATAATAAAGCTGAAAGTTTCCTCATCCTCTCTGTCCGGAGGATGTCTGGATGTCTGGATGTCTGTAGGATGTCTGTGACGTGCATAGCGCCTAAACCGTTCGGCCGATTTTCATGAAATTTGGCACAAAGTTAGTACGTAGCATGGGGGTGTGCACCTAGAAGCGATTTTTCGAAAATTCGATGTGGTTCTTTTTTTATTCCAATTTTAAGAAAAAAAATATCATAAACTACGAAATTATCATAACGTGGAACCGTAACATGGGCACAAGCCAATTGGCGAGATACGAAATTATTATAACGCGGAACCGTAAGATGGGTACAAGCCAACTGGCGAGAAAATTCACCATACATTATTTGTAAATATACAGGCGAACCAAAAGACCTTTTGATTTTTCTATTACGGGCAAAGCCGTGCGGGTATCACTAGTAAGAAGTAAATTTGCACTCATATAAGAACAGTAGTGAAATTAGGAAATTTTCTTAAAACAATAATTCAGGGGAACATTGTTTTTGTGTAGTACAGAAGCTAAAGGAAAACATTTTAATAACACCAGAAGATTTAATAAACTTTACATTGTTTTGTATACAGCAGTTAATATTAAATAAATCTTTTAAAAAATTTTGAGACATAGTAAAATTCGATAGAGACACATGAAACACTTTCACTTTGCATACAGGGGTAATTTATTACTTATGAACGTTTTCTTTTGCCAAATGCTTCTTTTTTTTGTTATAAATTTGTACACAAATAGTATGTTGCCTAACAGATGAAGCACTGTAGATTTAAAGAAATATTATTTGACATTGTATTTCATTGATTACAGGTATCATGGCCTTGCGATATGTAACGTAAGATAAAACACAAGCCACCATTGTCTTTTCCAAAACGCAGAAAAGGATTCAACTTTTTTTGTAAAAACTTCTATATTACGACTTAAATCTTGGAGAAGCTCCTTATGGCTACTTCATGCATCACCAGCAGATTAACTCAGCATCACAAAAAGTAGTGCAAGTCCAAGTTCGAACAAAAACTGTTAGCTCCAGAATAGAAATTTAAATTACACTTGAGGGATTTATTCGTATTCAACTGATTTTTCCAGCTTGTCATTCATTTCATCACTTCATCTCAGTTCAATGCATGTCCTTAAATACAATTTAGAATGAGTTATTGCTTCTTTGGTTAGTACTTTTCCATTACAGGCTCTTTCTATAATCCACTTGATTTTAAGATTTGTTTACTCTCAACCTTTGGCGAAAATTGAAAAATTACGCTCACATCGTCTTTCCAATTTTGCACCTCTTTTTCTAACTTTACATTTAAATTTTAACTTCATGTTTATTTTTGACTTGATATTATTTGTTCGGCTGATTATTTTACATGGTATTGAAGCACATAAAGTGATTTGGCGAATTATTTTCATGGGATTTTCAGGATTATTAATGCATTTTTTTTTTTTTTTTTTGCGGAGAATTTTACTTTTAAACTCTTAATTTACTTATTTGAAGATTTATTATTGAGCAATCACAATTGCTTATTGTTTTCATTTGACAGTCCTTGACGTTGTGATTATTTTTCAGCTTGGACCAGCAGCACCACCGCCCACCGGCGCGGCGGTGGCACGGCTGCTCTGATCCTGACCACTGTCCCCCGGAATCCACTTCTGCTGGGTGGTGGCGTCCATGTCCTTCACACGCATGCTCATACACACTCGCCAACGCGTGAGCGCCTTTACACACATACACAGGCCTACGTGCACACACTTAAGCCTGCACACACACAACTATACACACATAACCACCCAGGAGGAGGGACATGCTTGGGGGGGGGGGGGAGCCATTTCTAGAAACAATAACTCTAATGAGTAGGGTCTTGTCGCAACTCGTGATTGCGAAAAACATATTTGAATTCAAAGTTTCAGAATTCAAATTAGAGTTGATTAGAGGAAGAGGGTCACAGGTTTTTTTTTTATTTTAAGTAAAACTTTTAGACTTGTTTAAAATCCTTTGAAAAGACAAAGTGATGCATATGGTGTCACCAAATAGGTAGTTTCTATGTGAATTTGACCAAACATGGTGACAATAAATAAAATGAAAAGATTAAAATAGGTCGTGACGCACCTGTAACGGAAAAGCACTCTTTGGTTAAGCTTCAAAGCATCATTTTTTAAATACTTTTTTTACCATAAGATTTTTTTTTTTTTTTTTGACAGTAGAAAGTAATTTTTTGCCAAGACCGGGTAATAATTGCGATCTTTGTCTTTGTATCTCCCAACTTATAATGTATACTTTGCAATGTTACAATATCTTTTTATTTAAGACTGTGTATCCATGAAAATATACTAAGAGTAATTTCTTCTAAGAGCAATTATTTTTCATCAAGGCCTCTTGAAGTTTATGTCGTTTCTTTTTAGAGTGAACAGTTATCGAGAAATTTTGGTACATTACGGCATTTTGTGGCCTTTTATGTAGCACGTAGGCAAAATATTTCAGAAGTTTTTCATAAGTATATCCTTCTGTTTGTCAAGTTTAATTACGTATGCTAACGCATATATTAAATAATATCTTTTCGATTCTGTCGGTGCTAGAGAATAATATTTAAATGTTTACTTCCTATCTAAAGTAATTTGCTGTCGTAAGATTTCGACCTTCTCTCGCTTGGATGCAGTAAACAAGTTCAGCATCTTCAAGAGAAGGTAAATGTTTGCCAGCAAGTCTTATGTTTGTGTTTATTTTTTGAATTTCCCGTGTCCTGTTTATCTAAGGTAAGACCTGTCCTATTATCATGCAAAATATACACGTTTCAGTCCCTTGACCTTCGTTGTAGCTCAAGATTTAATTGACTTCTTGCTTTTCTTTGAAATCTTCAGAAAAAATGCTTTTTCCATACTTGGGAAAACTAAGCAATAATTAAACTTTGCTTATATCACAACTCTGTGAACCTTCAATGAAAAAATAAAAAAAATAATTTAACAACTTTCAAGCGACCGTCTTAAAGAGAAACCGTCTTTAAGCAAAATTTTGGGAAAAATTCATAAGCAAAATATTTTTCTTCAGACTTTTATAATTTAAAACTTCTATATGTAAAACGTATTGACTTGCTTATAATTTAAAAACATACCTGTATATTTTGAAAATCTGTCGTTAATGCACGTTTTTCGCAATTATAAACACTTCTGCAATGCATTTACATATTCGTTTCTATTAATTAAAAATTATTTCATTTATAGTCTGGTGATTATAATACTGAAAAGCTAATAAATATATGACATTAATGAATAATTAAGAGAAGATAATCGCGGTTGATAGATATTATAAGATAAAAATATATCATCTCAATGAAGAGTTTGAGAACTAAACTTCCTGTCATCGTTCTAAACTTCATGCTAACGGTACTAACAAGCTTTTATTAGTTTCATCTGTATGCAGGGGCGGACTGGCCAGGTCGGCTAGTCGGGGATCCCCGACTGGGCCAACTGCTTAGGGGGGCCATCTTAAATAGTTAACCTTTTTTTATCAAACAAATTTTCCTAAGAAAAATTACTTAAGTTCTTGCATTTCAAATTGAAGTCGATATTGTGCATAAAGTAGAATAGAACAAGTTCTATAGAACTGAGATTTATGATATACATTTGTGGTGGCCAACCTTTTTTAGTTTTACCTTGAGCCACACCTCAAATTAAGAGGGATATCGCTGGTCAGAATAAATATAAAATTTTATTATTTTTTTAAATACGTAGAATAGGAACACAAGGAAAATTAAAGATAATTATAATTTAAAATTTGCTTCCAATATTACTGCATGCCTATTTTATTGGTACGAACTTTGGATTTGTTTTTTAGAGACCAATATATGACTTTTTGGCTCTTAATTTTGCGACTGTCATTCATGTAACCCAATGAGGATGATCAGTAGGTTTGAAATGTTTCAGAATATATTTTGCGTTTCATAACATTGAACATAACAACGGGTCACATAGACTAGCTTCACGGCCCTCATGTGGGTCGCTGGCCATAGAATAGGCACCATTACTATGCATGATATTTCAGTCGTAGACCAGCTATCTTTATACATCCATTCAGTGGTGAAATAAACTTAAGCCTATTAAAAAGGCTAATAGCCAAGAAGACAACAATATAATCACTTGGGATAAGGGGAAAAACTTTTGAGAGGAATCGAAAATTTGCTTTCTGCAGCCTCGAAAATTGTTGACTGCCCATTTAGAATTGTGCCAACAAATATGAGAGGACAATATCCTGGATTGCTGGCCCAGTTGGAAAAAGACATCGGTAACATTCACTATGTTTTCAGCTGATTGTGACAGATTCAAGTAAATACTGTAAGTTGGCAAGAGATTTCATTGGTCTATTGTAAATTACGGCTACGAATACTTTCATCTCAAAATCGCATACGGGAAAGCAAGTTTGGATTACGATAAACTGAATCTGAAACACAACAAAAATTTGGCTCAGAAGAGAGAGCTCCTGAATCTCTCATCATTTCTCCTATTTTTTTTTTTTTTTGAAGCCTCGATGTCGAAACATTTCCTAGGAAAGCCCCAGAACCCTCCCCCCTTACGCAGGGGCGGCGCGAGAACAAAAGTAGACGTCTGCTATGCAGTTTTGTAAGGCCTTTTTAATCATAAAATATTCTCAGACAAATAATTGAATTCACAGACTTAATTTTTCTACTAACTGTTGGCACTCAGAATTACCAATTCACTTTCTTAATTGTTATGACAAAAACATTTCGTGACTAGTAGCGCAATACTCCAAAGACCCAATTTTAAGCGATTTTCGGCGTTGTTGAGTGTTTGGAGGCTTTCAACTGGAAATATCACGAAATTGAAGATCTGGAAATAAAATTTTAGATGCTCCATAATGCTTTCGGTGTGCGGGGGAGGGGGGGGGGGCAGCAGCATTTTTGACATTTTCTTATTTTTAGAAGAACCAAGAAAAAAGAGAAAAAAGAAAGGAAATTGAACCAGGGTGGGGGGAATAGAATTACCTGATGAATAAAAGCTGTAAATATTGAATATGTTTAAAGATTTATTTTTAAAAGGAATTTCTCTCATTAATTTCTTTCAAAAAAAAAAAAAAAATGAAATAAGTAAAACGTGATGTAGAAACTTGAAAGAAGCCGGAAAATTTCAACAGTTTCAAATGTTTGCCCACGTCAGAAAAATCGACGATCAGGCACTGCTCAAATTTGTACAATCATTTTGTAAAAGGCCCCTACAGAATTCTCCAATCGGGCACCGCATCTGTTAAGACTGACTCTGTGCAGTCTCCCCTTCACGCAATATTTTGATTATTTTGTGTCTGTTTATTTAATAAAAACTGAACACAATTTAAATTGAAAACATGGAACTTTCTTAAAACTTCTGAGAATTTTGCGAGGTCCTGCCCTTCGTCACCAAACATAGCGTAGAAGTGCATTTTTAGGCCTAATTTCGAAAAATTTCCTATTGAGAGTACACGCATTTAACTTAAGACTGTGAGTACTTCAAAGTACACACACTCGTAACGTTTCACTATACAGAGAAAAACTGCATTTTTAAATCTTCAATGACAAAAAAGCTCTAAGGACATCCTGACACTTCTATACGTCCTCAAAGATAGCCTAAATAAGGTTTTAAATCGCAAAAAAGCACCCTGAACCCTTTAAGAAGCTAAAAGATTTGAAACTGACTTAAATGTGAGAAAGATTTTATGACTAAAGTTTTGAAAAGCCCGAACATCGCACCCCATATGTCTCCTATTGTTTCCAAACGAAGCCATAAGTCGCGTTTTTAGAACTTGAAATTCGAAAGTGTCTCCAGGCTCGACTTTTGGTAACGTCAAGGCTTTTCCTAAAGTCACCAACTACAGTCACCAACTAAAGTCACCAACTACAAGTCTACATTTAAGGGCCTTGAGGCAAGAACCAGGTAAGTCCAAATCTTTCATTTATTATCATTTTTTAATTAATTTTTGCGCGTGGACATTATAGATGTTACGAGTGGTGCAGCAACGAGATAGAAATTTAAGATGAAACCTTTGCTTTGTATTAATAATGTGGGAAAGATAATCAAGTTTTTATTCTACAATTGTTGTTTTTTGTCGGTCATACCAAAAATTAGTGAGTCTGAATTTACCTGGTTCTTGCATCAAGGCCCTCAATTGTGTTTTTCCGATTTAAATATTTTTCAGACTCAAATATCGAAAAAATTCCAGACAAAGTCTTCGAACCTTCACCATTCCATTAAAGTCAATATAGCTTTGAATTATGCTTAATAGAAATTTCCTTGAAAGAGCTCCGTAACCCTTTTATCTGCACCTTTTATCTATAGCCTAAAATTCATTTCAGTTTCAGAAAAAAATTCCGAGAGGGAACTAGTGTTTCCCCCAAACCAAAAAAGAGGAACAGTGCGCTTTCAGATAAAAGGGCACTTTTTGATAGAAGTTTTGTCATACAAAAAAGGTGCTTTTTGAAAAACATTTTGGTATACTAGGTGCAGAGAAAGCCCAAGTGTTTTCGATGGCATTTAGTTATAAAATATTGAGAAGCTTTTTTGATGTTTAATTTTTAAAAAAATGCTAAAAACATTCAGTTATATATTCTGATCAGATTCTTGTGGATAAGTGATTGAAACGAGGGATTGACGTTTCATTGACAGGTTTTTGTGAATCTTAACCTTTCGAAATTTTTTTTGATTTTGTGAAGTTTTAATCAAACGTTTAAGGGGCAAAAAGGGTTGATTTAGTAAAGGGTCAAAGGTTAGCTTAAAAGCGGAAATGCACGGCGCCCTCTTCAAAAATCTTGGAGCAAACGCTAGGGAAACCTGCCTCCTTTCCTTTTAAAATTTCCCAACATATTATAATATTACGCGTTTTTAAAATTTCAATGTCGAAAAATTCCGAAAGAGAGTCGTTGGAGTCCCTATAGTAACTAAATGTAGTTTAAAATTTGTCGATTATTTGTCGATTCAGCTTTGAAAAGCTTCCAAATGAGATCATTGAGACTCCTTCTCTCTCTAACGTGACCAAAGATAATTTTGCGTTTTTTAATAGTTCAACGTCTAAACGTTTTCGTTGAGAGCCCCGATGCTTTCCTGTTCCATTAATTTTACCAAGGGTAGCCTAAATTTGTATTTTTAAAACTTCATATTTCGGAAAATTTCTGGGAAGAGATCCCCGGCCCCGACATTCTATTGTAAACAAAGATAGACTAAAGTGAACTTCAATTTTGAAGAAGAAAAAAAAAATAAATAAAAATTAAAAACGTGAGGGAACCCCTTTCGTGTGTTCCTGCTCCTCTAAAGTTACCGAAAATTGTAAAATTGCAGTTTTTGACATCTATTTTGCAAATATCGCTTGAAAGGGTACTAGAACCCCTTCTTCCGATTCTTTTCTCCTTAAGCCTATATAGATCAACCAATTTCGAAAAATGTCCGGGGGAATTTACCCAATTCCTCCTTTTTTCTCAGGTCATTTAATATGTTGTCAGTATAGAAGCCTAAAGATTGTCTTTTAACACTTGTAACCAATAGTATCCTTCTTTCAAGGCGCATAAAAAATGTGTCAAATTTAGCTTCATTTTACGTTTCACAATTTTCTTTTCTTTTCTTAGAAATTAAAAACTAGATTTAAAAACTTAAAGGAAAGTAGGAACTAGCGACTAGCGGTAGTTTAATGTCTTTGCTCGACCTCGGAAGAATGATATCCGGCACTGTTTAATTTAACTTTTTTTCTTTTACAGAGGTGGGCCAAAATATTCTTTTGCCGACTGGGCCAAACTCAGCCAGTCCGCCCCTGTCTGTATGCATGTATGTATATACGTATGCATGTAATTTAATCTTTCAATTCAATATTTACTTACTTTCTCTGCTCGTATTCTTTAAATTTTATTATGTGACCTTATCAGGGGCGGATACAGGATTTCAGTTTGGGGGGGGGGGTCATGGCCAGGGGTGAAAGAGGACTCAAGTTCTGAAGACTCTCTAAAACTTTCGAAAACTATGAGGAAGCTCCCCCCCCCCCTCGTAAAAAAGTCAAAATTGCATGCAAAAAATCATTGAAATAATAATTTTTAAAGATTTCTTTTAACAATAATTTTTCAGTTTTAGAATGTGCTGTCAGCTCTAAATTTTCGGAACGGCAACCCAAGAGTTTCGAAAATTTTGGAAGCCCGCCTGAGTCCGAAACCTATTTTTGGATCTAGAGCCCGAACCCGCTTCGGGTCCGGGCTGAGGCCGTCTCATCTCTAATAAGAGTACGCAGGAAGGAGAACCGAGAGAATCATTAACAATAGTCACAATATAAAAAGACTACTCTGTTTTTAGGCACGCGAGTCTTACCAGTCCAATTCACACAATGCATATTGAATCGAGTTTTCATTACGATTCAAATTGTGCCATCCGTCACATTCTTGGAAAAATAATAGAAAGGGCATCCTCTTCGGTGGAAACAATGGGTTGGGCTCCGTTTGTTGATAGTTGTTTGGTCCACAAAAAGCTACTCCTTTGTCGACGTTTTCTCTTTCTCATTTTAGGCCTATAATTACCTTTCGCTTCCCTTTCCGGATTTTTTTAGGGAACTTTTTCTTCGTTAATTTTTCTTCCGAAAAGACTTCAAACGACGTCGGCTATGATGTCTTAATTTGCGACTCAAGCACAGGTCTTTTTTCTCCGCTTCACCTTTTCTGTTCTCTCTAATATTCAATAATGTAAAACTGAACGAATGTTAGCATTAATAATACAGTAGGTAACATTTTCTGGATGAAGCATCTTGTTTTTTTTTTTTTTTTTTTTGGCGGTATTTTATGTGTACCACAGTTCTATAGGATCAGTTGAATTTTCATTTAGAAGTTTTCCTATCATATGGAAATTTTGTTTTCTGGGGTTGAATGATGTTTTCGATGACTTATGTAAATAAAAAAAAAAAAAAAAAAAAACTCTGGGTATAATATTTGGTGAAAACAGTATCAGAAAGATGTCTTTTAAAATGCTTAAGAGTATTGTTATTTTTGGACTTGCTTCAGACTTCAGAGTTACTGGTTTCTTCAATAAATCGTTTTGTTTCAAGAACCCTCCCCCCCCTTTCCCTCCCATGTAAGCCCTTCTTAAATTTATAGCCCGCTTATTTCCAATTCTGACCCATAATATTGAATGTTGGGATACTTGATTCGCATTAAAGGGCAGTTTTCTCTGCAACTCCTTTTATGACTGAAAATCAGATTACACTTTCCCACTTGTAAAATGATCGTTTGATTCAGAGTCACCGTTAAAAATCTTGACAAAAGGGTAACATTTAAACTGCTCAACACTAACACTATAACCTTTTCTATTTATAGCTCGGGTGTTTTCTTTCCTAACCGGTTGACTTTTCTCACGGAGAGAAAGGAAAAATATGTTTCTTCCTAAGAGAAAGGCTGCATGAAATTTGTTTATAAAGAATGAAAACAGTTAGAAATATATTGATAATATTTAAAAAATGAATATGATAATAACATGGTAATGCAATGAGAGAGACTAAAATATGCGTGAAATCGATTAAGATGCGATATTTTGATTGATTTATCCTTATAAAACTAGCACGTTATTTTTGGTATCCTATCAGGAAGGAAGCAGAATAAATTAAGCAGATTGATTTCCTTCCGATAAAAACGATTTCTAATCATGTATTGAACACCAGTCAGAATAACATTAACCTAAGTAGAGAAAGTAACTATTCCAGATTTATTTATGAGCTGACAACTTCATTTTCGATTTTCTTGCATACAGATTATCATATTTTTAAAATAAAATTAATCAGAATATCATTTTTTAAAACAAACATAGCTAGCTCATTGGAGTTTTGCTTTATTTTAAAATCCTAATTGCTTACAGGTATTAAAATGTTACTGATTTGAAAAATTATGGCATATTTAGGCAAATTTACAACGAAAACTGCAAATTATCACGTTTCTCAACTATGATGAGTTTTATTTTTCGCAAGGTTTGTACAAAATAATTGTTTTTTAAATTATAAAGCTGCTTGAATTGATTTTTTTGATTTTTTGATGCTTAACCCTCCATCACTATATTATGATTGCAATAATTGACGTTTGTTTTCCTATTCGTTGAAATCAAATATATTCCATGAACGAAAATTGAACAGTATGATTTGACTTTTTAAAACGTAACTCTATTTTCCTAACTATAGGGCATCGAAGGAATGCAAAACTTTACTCAAAATACAAAATCGCGGAAAGTTAGAGTTTGGGGAGAAGATCGCAGATTAGGTCAACCTAGCTTGTAGCTGCTCTAAAAAACAAACTGGAAAATATCACAGTATTATGCATAATTTTTATGTACACTGTTGCACTTTTGGGTCGTGATCTTGCAAACATCACGTTGCTCAACTTGATACATCAATCATAATTCATCAGCATCCATTTATTGTTTCAGAAAATGTATCCAATCATACTATAATTGTCGAGGAGGGAGGGACGGAGGAGAGAAAAAGTAAAAAATCGTCCGCTTAAAAAAATGAGTGACAAGAAATGCATGAAAACTTCAAATCATTAGGATAAAACAAAACGTAAGAACAGATTTGTTTTTTTTTTTTTTTTTTTTTTTTTTTAAATTACAAATCATCTGCTTAGGATTAAATCAGGAAGTGAAAACTAACAATATTTTAAAAAAAAAGTTCAATCCGTGACATGGGCTGCTGTTTAAAGTTTTATAATGAAGATGAGAATTAAGTATATTGTTATTCTTTTTCTTCTTTTTTCAACTTGTTTATTTATACCGACTTTTCTCATCTTTTTCTACATAGTCAGTTTAATGCTTTTAAGAAAACTGTTTATTAACTTAGATGGTGCATCATCAAATACCTTTTAAATGATTAAAATGCAAATATATATATATATATATATATATATATATATATATATATATATACATACATACATATATTTATATATATGGAGGGGAAGGTTGTCGTCAATGAACTACATAGCAGTTTTCGATTGTTTTAGAAAGGAAATCCATCTGAAATTTCACGTTAATTATAGGAACAATTTCTTAGTATATTTCGCTTTTAATAATAATATTCACTTTCATGATAAATATGCACAATAAAGAATGAAAATTTAAAATAAATATTTATCATGTGGTCCATTCATGGCTACCGGTTGCTATGGATGGACAACCGAGTTTCCATCGTTAGACCCCATTCTCAAATTAAAAAATCAATGCGTAACTTACAAATATTTATAACAGGTGATGAACAAACACTACAAGTAACAATAAGTTATAGAAAAATAGATTTATTTTCTAAATTGTTTTATTTTCGGATAAGAGGAACATAAAAAATTCCCATCACTCACACTGCTCACAGCTGTTGTCATCATACCTCGTTCACCACTTGACATTTTCTCAGACTGTGCAACACTGTTCTTAGTTAATATCTTTTCAATTTCTTTTGAACGGTTGAGAATTTTTTAAAATCGATTTTTAGAATTTTCGTTCGGCGCAAGATTGTACTTGCTCTCTTATATGTCAGAGAACTTATTGACCATTTTATTACTGAAACCAGGTGCTTAAGTCTCAAACTACCAGAGAATATAGTACTATAGGATTTTTTGTCCTAATTAAATCTGTGGGACATGTTATTTTTTTCAGCCTTTGATAGGCCAATTACCCCAGCTTTTCGGAAGTAATTTCAAAAACGTCTTCTCTAGTTTTAAAATATGATTCACTAATGATATTCGTATTTCGAAGAGCTTATCTCCTAAATTTCTAATAAGTGACTAAGGTAACAACAAGCCGGTTTTTATCTTCCATCCGACTGTTTAAAGTTGCTTTCAAGACTCGATATCGTCAGCAGACTTCGTTAAGATCACCATTTCTGTAAGCTACTGTAGCACTTTACATGCTCTCGCTTGTCCACTGGACATATTTTACTACTTTTTGCATTTTTCTGGAACAGCAAAAGTATTTGAAACTGTACTATTATGTTTTAAATTTTTAATCAATTTTATAAAAAAAATGACTTGAAATTATAATTCAGTATAAGAGTTTTCATGAATTACGGTGTTTTTTTTTTTTTTCATTATCATATTTATTTTTAAACAATTGAGCAATTTTCAAAGGTAATTGAATTGAAGTTACAAAAATATTTGAGATTTTCCATGAATGAACCACTTTGTCAGGTGGTCTATTCGTGAAAACACCCAGCGGTCCAATGATAGCAATTGCGTCATTTTTAATATTCTAACAGGTGTTACTGATGTGACAAGTCATGATGAAACAGGAAGTATGAGGAATTGTACTTAAAAAGGCACTCTTTTAAGCTAATATTCACGTTTAATTGATGAGTTATATTCAAAGCATGTTATAAATAAATGAAAATATCAATAATTAGTAAGATAATGGTAGAAATCCTTTCTGACCGATTAACAATAAGATGAAATAATTTTAGCTACTTGACGACTCTGCAGTAGACTGTTTTTTGACAAAGGAAGGTACTAAAACTGATTACGCGTCTGCACAAACTCTGGCACGGGAAATATCTTCGCGGTCTAGTCATGGAACCGGTTCATTGGCAGCAATCTTCCCCTATATATGTACTTAGAGGCTGTTTTTAACGATTTGATCTAAATAACTTTTCAAAAACAAATTTTTTTTGAAGATAGTTCAGCCGCCAATACATTTAGCAATTTTTCAAAAAAAGTTTTATCAAGCCACCTTAGCTCTCCGGAGTCAAGGGGGGAGGGGGCTGATTTATTATGATATTGTAATTTTTTCAGACGATTTTAAAAATCGGATTTACTGTTTTCGTTCCGTCCATGGTTTAAAATCATATTTAATCAAACTAATTAAAATACTTAAAATTGTAATTTAATCATTTATTACCTTTATAGTATTCATTCTGACTTTTAGAGAAAGGAATACTTTCATTCACAAATGCGTGCCTTTCCCCTTTCTGCCATTTAGAGAAGACAAAAAATGTACACCCCTTGACTTGTCGGAATTCCTGACTTCCGTTGTCTCGAGACTATTCATCGACGAGAACCTATTTTCCGAACAGCAAATAATGGCAAATAAATTAAAGCGATGCACCAGTTCAGTAATTTTACGAGGCAGTGATATACATATGTCATTCACCAAATACTTACGTTGACGAAAGTGGTCCGAATATTTGAGACGATATTGTTAACACAATGTTATGGAATAAAGAAAATCATATTTCAAACAAGTAACAAAAGAGCCAACACAAGTAAACAAATCACATTGTTTTCCCGCGATTATAATTTATTGACTTGGACGTTCATAACCGGAGGTCGGATCCCATTCACAAGGTCCTGCCACAAACAATTGACAACATCAATCTGATAATGTCACTCATGAGATAAGTGGACAGTTTTCTCCTCATCGCTCGCAGAAGATTCTTCAATTCGGAACCGGAGGCGACCCACGCGACCAAGAACTAATGGCAGGTAACAAAGAGATCACTCAGTGAAGCGCGTCCGGTGACATATTTCCGATGGAGATAAAGATTTTTCATCCATCTATTCATTTGTCAGGACTTAATTTAAGATGCGTTTCTTGTTTCGTCAACCAATGTCTTTATTTTAATTTAAATTTAAATTATTATTATTGTTCTCTTTTTTTCAGAAATGTTTATTGTGTCTGTTTTTCCTCATTCAAAATTTTTTTTTTATTACCTTTGCCTTTGATGATCGTTATCTTTTTTCCCTCTTATCCCTGCACTCTTAAAACTACGGGTTGCATATGCCACATTTTAGGGTGAAAAGGTGTAGCCCAAATATGCTCGTAAGGGTGCCCTTTTACCACATATGGGTTAAGGTTTACCAGAGGGAGCCAAATGGAAACCTTAGAAGTGCCGTAGGGTGCCATACGGAACCAAATGGCACCTTTAAGGCTGCTGTTGGGGTACCATAGGGAGCCAAATGACATCCTCAAGGGGTACCGCTGCGACTACAACATTTCAACCTAGAAAGTGCCATCGGATACCATACTGAACCAAATGGCAACGTTAGAGGTGCCATACAGAACCAAATAGCACCTTTAAGGCTGCTATTAGGGTAACATTGGGAGCCGAATAGCACCTTATGGGAGGTTCCGCCGGTGCCACAACGTTTCACCTTAAAAGGCACCATATGCAACCTGTAGTTTTAACCGTGAGAGTGACCAAGACGCAAGTTAACTGCGAGTTTTTCTTTGTTTACTGGACATGATTGACTTGCCGCTCATTTGCACCTCATAGGCATTACAAATAAACTTACTTGTATACTTCAACGGTGGAGAAATAATGGATAGAAAGCATCTGCTTCGTTCTTCGTGGTTTCTCAGACGAGCCAAGATAATGGGAGGCAAGAGACTTTGATCTTGTTGTTCTCAGCTTTACTGTCTATAACCTATGCTTCCATCTTTCTAGTTACCTGTAATATTTTTACCTGGCCATTGGAAATAAATAAATAAATAAATAATATCTTCCAGTGGGGTTGCACTGCACATGCTGCTTCTTTTTTGCAGATCTAGCTTGATCTCTTGTTATAATAACCAGTTTTACATGTGCCATTATTAAGACGCGTATTTCAATGGTTTTTTAAATCTAAAAAAATGGTTTTTCATAATTACTGTTCAATATAACTTGAAAGTTCCAGACGAATTCCATCAGGGGCAGAAAATTTCATTCTTTCGATTGGTGTTAATATGATAAATGTTCGAGGAAGATTTTTACTACAAAAGTATTTAAAATCGCTAATTTTAGAGATTTTGATTAATATCTTCGTTAAGTAAATCATACAAGGGCGAAACTTAGCCATGCACGCTCTCTATCGAGTCACTTTTCGCACAAAAAAAAAAAAAAAAAAAGGAATTAACAAAATCAATTTATTCGTTTAAGAGTTACAGTGTCACACTCAGATATAGACTCGTCAAATTTAATATACCCTTTCTTGTTACTTCGAGAGTTTAAAAAGATACGACATAATTTAATTTTTGAATAACAGAAGCGGAATGGAAATAATTCCTTTTTATTAATAAATTATACTAATCAATATCGACCGCCTTGTCTAGTGGTTAGAGAGGGCTGACTGCGGTGGGGAGGTTCCGGGTTCTAATCCCGGCGCAAGTATGGATGTACTATCTCTCTCTTGTACTTGTCCTTTCTTTGTGTGAGTGGTTGCCTACCGTATAAACGGGTCCTTATGGCATGTGTATTAGGGTGGTTCAAAATACATGTAAAGAAAAAAGTTTCTCCTAGATAGCAAAACACCTCTCAATACTCACAGACTTGTGGATAGTAATATACTGGAAGAATTTTAGCTTCCTATTTCAACGGGAAGAGGGTGCTCAATCCTCTTCCAGTCCCAAAACTTCATTAGTACGAGAGGAGGGTTAAAAAATACATTAAACCGAAAAAACAATGCTACATATTATAACATACACTAGTATTATGCATATATATTGCAAATAAAAAAGTTATTTACAAAAAACAGCTGTGGAAATTAAATGTTTCTAAATTTGTGGCATTTTTTATGCTACGACAAATGTTAAATTAAAAGGTCACTGAGCACCCTCTTAAAATTTGAGTAAGAAGCAAAAACTTTTACAGCATAAAACTATTAGTAAGTCTAGTATACTGTGGAAGTCGGAATTTACACATCAAATTACGGTACTGTTGGAAAACTGAAGTAGCCCCCCCTCCCTGGATTGTCAGCCTAGCTGCCATACGACAACAACATACTCATCAATAATGCCACCATTATCGTTTTATTGTGACAGCAGATTCAAAGCGTGTAGCACACAGCGTTCGCTAATTCTGTGCCCTCAAAACTAGACTAACGTAAGTCACACTCTCTTTACTTTGCAAGAGAGCATAAAAACGCTTGTTTGGTGCATACAAAGGTTGGGACGCACGCTCTTATAACACAGGTGAATAATTATGGTGGATTTTTAGAAAATAGAATTACATTGTTACATAGCTCAATGTAGAAGATGATTCTACATACAATCCACTAATAACCAGAAAATCATCATTTTTGAACGAACGTTAGTCCGGATCTGAGGTGCAAAATTATTTTTATCTGTGAAATATTTTATTACTTTGCATGCATAAATATTAGGGTGGTTCGAAAAAAAAACCGATTTCTTTAATTCCTAGTCGCGTTACCTTTCAAAAGTTGTAGTTTGGTATCCGCAATCGGGGAAAACTTATTAAAAAATTCTACGCGCATGAGGCTGAAAATTTGAAAAAATATGGTAAAAATTGAATTTTTCAAAAAATTATAAAATTAGTTTTTATTGTATTTTTTCATTATTCAGCAGCCATAAGTTGTCAGTATATAGAGTAGTTTAAACCTAAAAAAAATATATGTTTTAAAGCTTTTACATAAGACCTTTAGTTCGCGCATACGCTTTAAATTGGGCAGGAGATTTTAGCCAATTCATGGCGTATGCGCAAACGAAAGATCTCATGTAAAAGCTATAAAATATTTTCTTTTAGGTTCAAATTACGCTATATAATGACGATTTATGGCTGTTACTATATAAAAATATTAAAGAACAAATTATATATATTTTTCAAAAATTCAATTTTTAGCATATTTTTTCAAACTTTCAATCTCATGCGCGAACTGAAGATGAAAACTTAGAATTTTTTAAATTATTTTTCCCCAATTGAGGATACTAATCTACAACCTTTGAGAAGTAATGCGATTAGGATATAAAGATATCGAGCTTTTCTAATCACCCTAATGTATATACTCTTGCAAGAAATCCTACAGCACCGTGAAAACATTGTAATGAACTTTAGAAAATGCTTTTGAAAAAAGGATAAAGCAAGTGAGTTAGGCTGGAATTTCTTTAAAAAATCTTATCTAACAGGACTTTTGTTGCGTAAGGGAACGTTTTTCTCCTCAAAATTACAGACTCCTGCAAAATATTTTATTTTTTAAGTCTCTGTATTAAAGTAATATTTTACTTCGTTGATTTAACCTCATTACTTTACTTTTAAAACAAACAATAAAATACAAAAATGATGAAGACAAATAAAAGATGTACATCGTTATTTTTTACTTTCAAAGCAAAAACCAAATTACTAATGATATAAACTTATTTAGCAGCTAAAAGCCATAAGCAAAACTTCAAATACTATATCAAAAATATTTGAATCTTTCATAAACACAATACAAATATTACCTAAACGGCAAAATTTGTGAAAGAAACTATCGCACATGCGAAATTATTCATTAATTTTAATACAGAGTATTAATTTAAGGAGATCTAGATAACTTTTCGCAACAATACTTTTACTCTTAAACATGAAAGGTGCATTTCAAAAGGTTAACTTTCGGCAGTTACCATCTTTTAGTTTGCTGTTTCACACTTCGCTGATTTTTAAGACTTAACAATTGTTACTTCCATAATTTGTTATTATTTATTGAAGTTTAAGATGTTTATAAACGCGTCATTCTCGTTAGTCCTTAGATACATCGTAATATCCTTAGCTAAAAAGAAAAGTTGCCTGAAAATGTTGACACAAGCTTAGTAGGGCAGTATAGATGGCATATTTTTGTCGTTGAAGTTTTCCATTAAAATATTAAAGAGAAAAATGTAAAAAGAAAGCTTTGATTTGCTACTTTATCCAGCATTATTTCTTTTTACATCCCAAGTGGTAGAACAAATTGTAGCAAATATTTCTAGGAAACTGAACCAAAACTTCGCTCTGTGAGTGCATTAAAGAAATTATTTTATCTTTATTTGTAATATTATTCTATA
Source organism: Uloborus diversus (assembly GCF_026930045.1). Taxonomy (NCBI): domain Eukaryota; kingdom Metazoa; phylum Arthropoda; class Arachnida; order Araneae; family Uloboridae; genus Uloborus; species Uloborus diversus. The sequence continues at coordinate 114,703,514 of NC_072735.1, forward strand.
TTCTGATCTGTTTGTTATTAAACATAGAGACTTTTTTGTGGCTGTTTTATTTTGTGTGTGTATGCGTGTTTTTTTTAAATTCAAATTTCTTGTTTCCATATCAGCTGTGAGGAATCGGTTTTCCTTTAAGTACACTGAAACTGAATGGCAAGTTTATGTTCTATGGTTTTCTTTCTCCTTCTCACTGTTTTTTTTTTTAGTAATTAAAGTCCAGCGAAGTTCTGGGAATAGTTAAATTAGTATGTACTAAAAATAAGATAAGTAAAATAACATGCAAGACAAAAACATAACTCAATAACTTTTTCTTAGATTTATGATTCCTGCATTTTAATTATTTGGGATAAAAAAAAGCTAATTATCTTCCTGTTTTGTTTATGAATTTAGTTGATTAAATCTTCGTTAAAAAGCTATCCATATGTTCCTAAAAAGTTTATGCATAAATTTTTAATTTCCAATAAAAAATTTCAGTTGTCGTTAAAAAATTTGAACATGTTTAAAACAGTTTTAATAAAAGTATTTCAAGGTGAAAATAACATGTAAGGTTTTTCAGACTTTATGGACATTGACAGGATCAAGAGATATCAATTCTTGTAAGGACCAAGGACTCCTACTTATAGAGATGACATTAACTTATTTACTTGTAATTTCACACCGTACGTAAGGGTTTACCGGCCTCATTTTCTAGTGGTCAGCGAAATCTTACTCCGTTGGAGAGGTCTTGGGTTCAACTCCCGGCTCGGGCATGGATGTACTTTCTCTCTCCTGTCCTTGTCCTTTCTTTGTGTGAATGTGTTATTATGCTGTGAATGAGTGCCTGCGCTATAGACGTGTCCTTATGGCATGTGTGTACTGTGGAAGTTGGACTTAACACCAAATTATTGTAAGTTGAAAAAGTTTAACAGCGCACCCCGATTTCCCACCCTCGCTGGCACAAGACAACAATAACAACATGTAAGGGTTAGCAGAGATTGAAGAGCCAAGGTGCACCAACTTCTGTAAAGGCCAATAAGCACCACTTATATGCTTACATCAAGTGATTTTACGCATAAATTCTTTCATTATTGGTCTGTTTGTGAGGAGTTTTTCTTCTTTGTGACCGAGTTAAAAAGCATGGATCTTTCTAACATTTTCCTCACGAAAGTCACATATCATTCACGAGATCATTTCGAACGCATTTCTTCCGCAAACATCAATATTAGTTTTTTTCCAGATCTTATTCACATCACTTAAAGCCAATTCATTCTCTTTATGGACAAGTTGCCTATCATCATGTTTGTGCTTTACCCGATTACAGCTTAACCACTAATGTTAGGGATTTTACGAGCAGTTATGTACTTCCCTTTATGTTTTTAAAGCATCACATTAAAGATGTCTTTTTTTTTTCGTTTGAACATGCATGCAGAGTTGCTCTTCCACTCCTGACATATTTTAAAATAAAATTTCTCTTCAGTCATCAATTTTTTCGTTAGCGATATGGATGCGATTCACAGCTCTAGAGCTTGAATAAGCCACCTTGCGGTGAGTTAGGAAACTAACCAAAGTGGTAAAACAGTTCAGTTTTGCATGGACAAGGCACATGTCTCATTGGACAGGTCATATTCTACATAAGTGGTTGGTTTTGATTTTATGTCTTTCTCTTTCAGCTGGAAGCAACTCCTATGGTTTTCAACTCAACCTCGTTCGTCTTTCAGCTGGAAGCACCTTTTATGGTTTTCAGCACAATCTCATTCGTCTTTCAGCTGGAAGCATCTCCTATGGTTTTCAGCACAACCTTGTTGACCTGGATTAATGAGGACCAAAGGCAATTTGGATAAGCAAAAATCTAGATAATACTGACTGGGGAAAATGAAATCGTGAAATATTTACTCCGCTTTTAGCGCCACTTACCTAGTAGTATTTTAACTATGTAGTAACATATGTTGTCTATTCCCGTCAAGAAAAAATAACCTCTGAAAACCAAAGCATATGATAATACCAGCAATTTTCAAAAATGGATACTCAAAGTGTAATATTTTGTTGCAAGTCAAAAATTATTTTGATATTGTCAAATGATAAAAAAAATCTTCTTATTGACATTTTAAATATTAATTGTGACCCTCTAATAGTCGGTGCAGTATTTATTTAGTTGATATTTAGCTTATTTGTATTTTTAATATTATTCTCAATTAGTCAAGTGCATGCGCGGCAAAAGTGAAATAGTTCATTTCGTTTACTTATTCAATCATTTACTAAATAAATCACTTGCGTATTCATTTATTAACTAATTTATTTACAGTCCTTCATTTGATAATTCATTCCTTAATTCATTCATTCACTTATTTTCTTATTCATTCACTATTTTATTCACTCATTTATTTTTCCTCATGTATTAATTAATTAACTTATCTATTTGTTTGTTTATTGTTTCATCATCTTTGCATTTATTCAATTGAGGCAGTGAGAAGCAAAGGGATGTAAGTGGACAATTTCAAGTTTCGAGTAAAACGACTATAAAGATAACGTTCTAGGTAGGCTTTCATTGATTTTTTTCCCTATATCATGCTGTACAGCAGCACCTACCAGGGCTACTAGTACCATCTCTTGTCCCAAGACATAAGAGGGGTTCACCTTCACCAATCATTTGTGCTGGTTATCTCCAAATTTTTAGTTTTGCCCCTTGCATCCCTTTGCTTCTCACTGCCTCAATTGTCCTTTTATTTGCTCAATCCTAGGTCACCTACCCCAAGAGCTGGGTTTGTTGACATCTAATCGTTTTGTTTCAGTGTTTTTTTTTAACAAGTATAGTATAAAAAGATTTTCTCACATAAATAAGAAATCAAAAGAAAAAAAAAAGAACTGTCTTACAACAGAGACAGGGACATTCCTTATCGAAATAATTCTTTGTTCGTGACAGCAGCGGGGGAAAATCTTCACAAAATCAGTAAGAGTAAATGAGAAAAAACCACCATTTTGCGTCATCAAATAATGAATATAGGGGAAGGTTGCCGTCAATGAACCGGTTCCATGCCTGAATTTTGAAGATATTTTCCCCAACAGAGTTTTCTCAGGCACGAAATCAGTTTTAGTGTTTCTTTTGTCTCAAAACAATCCGATGCAGAATCAACAAGGAGCTTGAATCAAGACCATAACATTGTAAAATGTCCAAATAGGATTTATACTGTTCACTTACTTGTTATTGACATTTACATTTTGCTTTCACATGCTTTGAATATTACTGAACAACTAAATGAGGAACATTGACTTGAAAGAGTACATTTTCAAGTACAATTCCCAATATTTAAAGTTTCATCATGAATCGGCACAGCAGTGACAACTATGAGAACATTCAAAATGACGCAGTTGCTATCATTGAATCGCTAGGTGTTTCTATGAATGAACCAGCTAACAAAGTAGTTTATTAATGAAATCTTACAAATATTATTAAAGTTTCAGCTCAATTATGTTTAATAATTGATCACTCTTTTAAACTAAGTGTGATAATGGCGAAAGAATATTAAAAAAAAGTTTTGAAACTCTCCTCAGTTATTATATTTCCAACTTAAAAACGTGTGTCGTCAATTCAATATTTGTTAAACTAAATTTTAATGCAGTTTCAAGTACGTTTGTTGTTTGAGAAAAATATCAAAATAAGTGGAATAAAGCCAGTGGATAACTGAGAGCATGCAACGTGCTATAGCAAAATCCTTGTTTTCAAGTAAAATCTTTGTGGATCAAATTTTTTGAACTTGGATGAAACAAGGCTCTCATTTGTTCAAAAGAGGCCAAATAAAATTTTAGCTAAGAAGATTAAGTCATATGTTCATATGAAAATATCAAGTGGTGAGCGTGGTGAAAACAGCTGCCTTGTGTGAGTCCTGAGAGGATTTTGTGTTTCTCCTGTGATAAAAAACAATTAAAAAAAACAATTTTCTCTTTTTGAACAACTTACTAGTATTATTAATAGTGTTTGTATATCTCCTGCAATAACTATTTATATTTTCTTGACTGATTTTTTTAATTTGAGAATGTGGTCCATCGATGGAAACTCAATAGTCCATCCTCAGCAACTGGTTCCCATGAATGGAACACATGTTAAAATATTTATATTTAATTTTTATTCTTTATTGAACACAGTTAGCATAAAAGTGAATGTTTTTATTGAATGAGAAATATACTGAGTAATTATTCCTATCGTCAATATAAAGTTTGAGTCTGAACTACTCCGTAAAAAAAGTCAAAAGTGTTATGTGGTTCAGTTACATTTGAGTGAGTGAGTGAGTGAGTGAGTGAGTGAGTGAGTGAGTGAGAGAGAGAGAGAGAGAGAGAGAGAGAGAGAGGGAGAGAGAGAGAGAGAGAAAAGGAGAGAGAGAGAGATTAAATTATGTAATCTTCCTACAGTTGTTTAATGATGCATTTATTGTGAAAATTACTGCGAACATAATCATTTTTCGGTACGTGCTGTCAGTTTTATGAAGAGTTTTCAAGCATAATTTCGTCAAGGTACAGCAGCCTATTTATATGTTTTTTAAAATTAATTTATCTACTCCTACTATTCTTATTTATCGCTTGCTTATTTATGGTCAGGTTTTTTTTTTATAACAATGTATTTGCAACAGTAATTTTTGTCTATTTGTTTTTGAAACATGTATACAAAAGATAAAAGAAAGGAAAAAATACAGAAATTCAATGTCTGTAATTGCTAAACTTTATCCATGGAGTTTTCTTAACAATAATTTAAAATTATATTTTCTAAATAGTAGTTTTAACCATTCTTTGTCACTATACTTAATTTTGCTACAAAGCAAGCAGATTTCATTGAAAAGTAAAATTGTAATAATCGTCTTAACATTAATAAATTTTCCTCGTGTTTTCGTCTAACAATAAGAATTTGCCACAATGTGCAATCCAGAATTAAAAGAAAAAAATATATATTTGATGTTACGTAACCCTTCGACGATACAACTCCCGTTCATTAACTCACCTCTGGCTTATGAAGAAATTCTTCATTTCGCACCTTACAAGTCCCCCCGAAACCTTCTAGAATTCTAGGAACACACGATTGGTTTTGGACGTGCTAATGACCGATAGTAATTCACTCGTACATTTAGGCGACATCTTAAGGTAAATGTCATACGAAATTCGTTCCGCCTGGATGAAAATAAGTTTATTTCGTTGGTTTAGATGGAGCAATGGATTTTCTGTTATCTGCAGCTGCACGGCGCGAACATTCTTCGCAGGAAATATTGAGCAAGGAAATTCTTCGATTCAGGGTTTCGTAAGGAACTTTAAATTTGTAACAGCTACGATGCAAAGAGGTCAGATGTGTTTTTCTGAGACTGAACGGCGAAAGCTATTTCACCATTATTTTCTAAAAGTTTTATGTACTATGCGAGATAAGAGGTACACTTAAAGTTGATAACATATTAGTAATGTTTAATTCCTTTCTAAAGAAATCAGTTCTCTATAATACTTTCCATTATTAAACTTTTCCTAACTACATATGCACACACACACATATGCTACTCTTCCTCCACATTTTCAGTGAACTAAATATTGTTGTTATATACTCTGGAGAATTAAAAATTTTATTTTTTAAGTTCTTCTTTGGTTTAGAAACATGTGTTTTCTTCCAGTTTTAAGTAACTGCTCAAGTTACTTAAAGCTATCATCATCATCTTCTGTATGCAACTAAGTCTGACTGTCGCTTCTCCTCATCCTAATCCCATTTAAGAACTATATTTACCCCTCCCCTTTTTTATGGACCTCAACGTTACTGTCAAACATTTTGCGCTTATATACTTTTACAGTACAGCCATTTTAAATGCACATAATGCACTTGTCTCCGTCAAACTATTATATTTTGCAGTACAGAAAGCTTGGAAGTTGCGCTGCATTTTAATCCTACACGCAGTAGCGAAGATTGCTGTTATAGCCTTATTAATCCTACAAGCTTCACTAACGTAATGCATCTCTGCTCTAGTATGCTCTTTGGAATTGAATGAATAAATAATTTTACTATGCATATATATGTATATATACTTGAAAGATATGCTACATATTTACAGTACTAAAAGACATTTGATGGAAGAATGACTACACTCTTGAAATAATTACATCCTACCCATCGCAAAAACTGGGTTTTGCTAATCCAGAGAATTTCTTTCAAAACTTTAACCCTGAACTTCAGTTACAGTCGATTAAAGGCTAATCAACTAGGGGATGTTTTTGTTTTAAATTTAAAAAAGCAAAATGTTTGTATGAGATAGTCTAACTAGCATTTATGATAGTAAGAAAAGTTTCCTGCATTTTAGAATGAGTTTTCTTCAATTTAGCGATACTATTCATCAATATGCTATAGTTGGAGCAAGCTTATTAAATGTTTCATCGTTAAGTATTCAGTTTTTCTACTTACTAGATTAAAATGATTCTAGCCAATGCCTACTCTATCATTGTAATGATGCTTTTGCATTAGGGTAAGATTATGCTTGTGTATTGACTTTGGAGAGATAAAAGAGACGTACACTGTGATTGTAGAATCATACCGGAACGCATCAGAAAGCTCAGCTCTTAGTGACCAAAGGCTATAGCAGAGGTACCCAAACTCTTTCGCTTCGCGGCACCCTTTTTAAGAATTGGAATTTTATGAAGGCATCCTAGCCTGCTCTGTTACATGATGTACACTGATAACACTGGCATTTCGCGGTACCCACTTTGGGAACCCCTGGGTTATCGGATTTGGCTGAATTATGGAGCAATGGAATCACGTATTGGGAAATCATTATGAAAATTTATTTTCCCTGTAAAATAAACTGAATGTATAAAAAATTAAAGAAGGTAAAATTTTTTTAATTTATTTTTTTTTACAAGTACCGAGTTTTAGTATTGTTTTTATTTACATTAAGTGAAATTTCCCAAACGAAATTTCTATCATTTTTTAGTTTTTAAATGTTCGACAAACGTTTCCCAAAACAAGTAGCATTTGATTTGGATTTTTTTTCAACATTAAGTTTTACGCGCAAGCTTATATTTCTGTATTGCCATTTATTTATCGCTCTATCATAATATAAAAAACGAGGAAACATAATTCTTGTGTACTACTACGCTCGTTGAATGTATAGCTTCATTATTGCTGTTAAGAAGAGAATTAGTATTCCATTAGTAAGCCAATAAATTCTTCTTAAAATCTCAAGAAAGCAATAAAAATTTCTTGCTAACCGTTAAAATTTTTTCAATCGCGCAAAAATTAATATTCCGAGAATCCTCCTAACGGTCACCTTGGACGAAAAACGTTGACTTCTTCTTCTTATCAAATTCCTCAAAATTTATTCACTTTCACCTGACAATTCAACACTTCTCATCCGATGATCCCGCACCCCTTGCAGCATCACCATCCCAGTCACGCCCCATTCTTATCTTCCAAAAGAAGAAGCGTTTAGCCAAAGAGAGAGAGAGAAAAAGAGAGATTAAAAAAAAAAAAAAAGAATTACAATATCTTACATCGAAAGCGAAAACCGCATCCCGAGTTTTCTCCACACTTGAAAAAGCAAAGAACAAAACAAAAATGGCCGTATTTCAAGCGCTTCAGTGGGGAAGAAAGCACACTGGCCTATTTCCCCGGGCAGCGATAGGCCACCTCAGAAGGGATGACCTGTTCCTGGCTGTCCATTCCGCACTCCGAACGTCCTGGCCTCTGACCCCTTACCTTAAGTATTAAAAGCAGACCCCTTCGCGTGTATCGGAGCTAAAACGATTCCGTTCATCTCTAATAACGTGGGATTTTTCTCTCTCCGAATCTTCCTCACTATTGTCAGACACTTGTACAAAATCACTTTCTCTTCCTGAACTGGTGTTTCGGAGTTGGACATGGATGAGTAGTTCCGAACTGTAGTGGGTACTTTTGCTGAAGCTCAGCTTGAGGTGGGTTAAGTCAGTGGAGCATCGCCAGCCATCATGAATGTGAGTGATCATCTATTTTTTGGGGCACTTTTGCATTTTAACAAATTATAATTCCTGAACTTTGTAATTAGCATTGAAGTTCAGATTCAATGAATGTCTTGTCACTTTTGAATCTTCACCATTTTCGTTACAAAATATTCTCAACTGGCTACCATGAATGTGATTGATTTTCGAGGCACTTTTGAATTTTATCAAGCCATAATTTTTGTACTTTGTAATTTATATTGAAGTTAAGGCTCAATGAATGTCTTGTCACTTTTGAATCTTCACCATTTTCGTTACAAAATATTCTCAACTGGCTACCATGAATGTGAGTGATCATCTCTTTTTTGAGGCACTTTTGCATTTTATCAAATCATAATTCTTGTACTTTGTAATTAGTATTGCAGTTAAGGCTCAATGAATGCCCTGTCACTTTTGAATCTGCACAATTTTCGTTATAAAATATTCTCCATTGACCACCTTGAGTGTGAGTGATTATCTTCTTTTTGAAACAATTTTGAATTTTTCAATTGATAATTCCTGCACTTTTATCCGAAATATTAATTTGTATTTAGTATTAAAAGTTATATCTCAATTAATGACTCGTCACTTTTGAATCTGTACTATTATCATTATAAAGTATTCTCAATTGATCACCATGAATGTGATGTGAGTGATCACTTATTTTTGAGGAGGCACTTTTTTATTTTATCAATTGATAATTCTTGCACTTTTGTCCGAAAAGTTGATTTGTTTTTACTATTGAAGTAATTACTGGAGGAATGTCTTGTCACTTTGAAATTAACACCATATTCATTATAGAATGCTCAAATTGTTTATGCTAACTAAGTAAAATATATCTAATAATTTTATGTATCGATTGTTTTCTCTAATTGAGTTCCTTGCTAAAATTGAGCAATCAGATTTTTATCACCCGCTTAATATTGAACTGAATTTCTAATCACTTTCCCTCACTTGAATATTAAATAAATTTAAGAGAATGCAATTTTATTTCTAGCATTAAAATCAAAGTTATTTCTAAATTCTTATCATCATATACTAATGAACATCAAACTTTCTTCGAAATTTTTTGGCATGTTTGGTAGGATGAGTGAAAATTTTTTTTGGTCAATTTAAGATAAAATTATTTCCCAAAACAAAAATTCCAAGCTTCTTACCAAATTTTGATTTTTTAAGATATAGTTTGCATTTTTTTGGTTTGGCTGTTTTGTTTTGTGCTTGGTTGAACTTACATCAGTTCAAAAAATTTTGTCCTCCCTGTTTTTACCCTCTTTTGTGGTTTGAAAAGTTTGACCAATCCGCCGATAATTTTATGGATGTTTATTCTTTCAGAAAAGTAGTTATTAAATTCAATTTGTATTTCGTTTCCTGTTTTTTTAGTTACACCACTATAGGAGATAATATATCCTGCAAAAGTTTATTCGATAATACCGCTTTTCAAAGCGGAAAAACTTCTGTCGTCAATTTCGAACCTCAAAACTCTCTTCGCCGCTTCAACTCTGCCCTATGCTTGCCAATATACAGCAAAATACTTGTTTAACCTTTGAAGTTAATAGTTGTTTTTATTTTGAGTGCCAGACACGCGTTGAGGCTCGTAATGTTTATTTTAACATTTTCAGAACACGGAAAAAAGTGTAATTTCGGTGCTTATCCACTTATTTATTATTTTAAGAGTAGGGGTCGACGTTGAATGTTGGTACTTAATAATTGTCTATCATTTTGAGAACAAGATCCAATGCTAAGCTCTTGTATATTCCATTTTTATCATTTAGAAACACCTGGAAAAATGTTAGAGGCCATTCATTAAATACATAAGAGTCCCGAGGGGAAGGGGGGAGGTTAGGAAAATCTCTACATACCCTTACTTTCGGGGGGAGGGGGAGGGGAGAGTTCAACCTTTATTTTTAATCAGTATTGCATTGTGTAATACATTTGAAAAGCAAAAATCTTTGATTTGCGTCAAAATGAGAGTTTAATTGTAACTGATCCTTTTCTAACAACATTTTATTATTTTGAAAAACGAAATGGAATTACTTAAGAATAGGGGGGAGAGGTTTGAAAAATCATACGTATCCTTACATGATTTTATAGATATACTTGGGGGCTCATAAATAAACCCTTTCATTCATATGCATATTTTTTGGGGAGAGGGGGTTCGAAAATTGCCAAAATCATCCTTACGTACGTAATTAATAAATGGCCCCTTATGCCTTAAATAATATCAAGAAGGAGTTTTCTGAAAATAATTAATTTTTTTTCTTAATATTTCAGGTATTTTTGAATTACTAATTTGAACCTCCAATTGATTTTCGTGCCATTAATTTACTGCTTATTTTCTAACATAACGGAAACACACACACACAACGGAACATCACAATAGTCTTTTTTTTAAAATCAGTTTCACGGCTATTCACGGGGAAGGGTTAGGAACTTACTATTTAATGGCCACTTTTAGAGCAATTAGTGATGCCTTTATTTTATTTGTTTGTTTATTATTTAATTTTTCTCGTACTCATTTTTTAATTATTCTTTTTTCTCATTGTTCAACCAGTCGAAATTCTCAAGGCCCATTACTAACATGTTTGGACATATAAAAATCTGCTATATTCATAAAACTTTCCTTGCTGTATCCGAGCATTTTCGTTTTAATGAGTTTAGTTTGTATTGGTTTACAACATCATCTTATTTTTTATGCATGAGGTAGGATCCCGTTGTTAAAAGAGCAACGAAAGCGCCGCCGTGTTGCGTTTTAATACGGGACTGACTGCTCTGTTAATCTGTTTTTCCAGTACGTTCGCTTAACTTGCACTGTTTGCAATCTTCAACTTCCGATGTCATACGGTAGTATCTGACGGTTATTTTTTATTCATAGATTACACTCACGATGGGAACATTTGTTTGATTCATGTGTAATTACCAGGAAAAAAATAATAAAATGCAATAAGTACTGTCATATAATTGTTTTAAGTTCATAAAAGTTGAGATAACGCATGGTTCTAAAATTTATAATTCCTTTGAAATTAACTCAAGAATTATTATTTATATTACCTCATTTATAGTTTTAATTTTAATCGAGACATTTATTGCTGCACTTTTGCTGTTGTTATTATTAATGTTGTTTGGTTTTAAATCTGTACTATTATCTTAGTGCTTCGGTTATTATTATTATTGGATGAAATCCATAAACATACTCCTTTTACTAAGTAATTAAAAAAAATGCTTTTGAATTTTAATTTGCATTTTTTACTATACTATGGAAGAGATTAGGGATGAGTTTAATGAAAAATGTTTTTGCGATTAAAAGTATCATAACATTTCATTCAAATACAATAATGTTTTCATAATTGTTTATGAAAATTAATATTTGGGGGAAAAACAAACAAAAAGGATTTTTAAAAAACTTTAATAATTCAAAAAGAAGTTAGGGAGAGAAAACTACATTTCGATGCTTTTCCGCACGCATAATGAATTAATGATTGGACTAAAAAAATCCATCTTCATATTTTTTTATTCCTGCTTGAAAATGTCTAAATCTAATCTTAAAATGAGATATATTTCTGTATTACACATGCCTACAATTTTTATTGCTGCTTAAACTCAATCACTTTCATAATTACACATTTTATCTTACGAAACTTTAATATATTCAGTCTTTTTGAACCTATGTTTAACCAAAATTGACCTCGCAAGTATGCCTCTAATACATATCACTATGGAATTGACACAAATTTCTACAATTAAGTTCGGCTGATATTATTGACAAGTCTGCTGATTTGTGTTCTGCTGATATGAATGTCCACCTTCTGTTATTATCGGTATAAAATTGATGTTTGTTCCATTAAAATAATTTAATTTTAGCCATAAAAAATGAAGCAACTTAAATAGTTAAGTATTATTGTGCGAAAAAAATGTCAACCATTATGAACGAAAAACATAGTTTACATAAAATTTTATCAATAACCCAATTGACGTCAAAACCATGCGACATTTTTCATGAAACCTTTTAGAATTGGAAATGTATTATAAATACCCATTCAATGTTCCCATTCATTGTGTTTTTTTACGTAATGTTTAATCAATCAAAGTGATTCGACAATGCTAGATTTCGAATCACGTCCATTAGTTGAATTACATAAAAACTGCCCTGCATTGTTGTTAAAATTCATACATAAATGCAACCATTAAAGCAAACCTTAAGGAAAAAAAATCGGCTGAGTGTTTCATATTTTTTATTTTTGTCATTCGTAGTTTAATTATTACCAACCAACATCACGAAAAGTAAAACCTTATCGAGACTGATAAAAATCTGAATATGATAAATTATAAATAAATAAACTAAAAAAACTCATGGAAGTGCTAGCAAAGTTTGTAACCGAATTTTTTTCAATTTTCATTACTTTTTTCAAAGATGTTTAAAGATCTAGATTACGGCGCTTTACCACATCTTTATCTTTACTAATAATAAAGCTGAAAGTCTCTCTGTCCGGATGTCTGGATGTCTGTAGAATGTCTGGATCTCTGTGACGCGAAGAGCGCCTAGACCGTTCGGCCGATTTTCATGAAATTTGGCACAAAGTTAGTTTGCAGCATGGGGGTGTGCACCTCGAAGCGATTTTTTGAAAATTCGATGTGGTTCTTTTTCTGTTCCAATTTTAAGAACAATTTATCATGAGATGGACGAGTAAATGACGAAATTATCATAACGTGGAATCGTAACATGGACACGAACCAATTGGCAAGATACGAAATGATCATAATGTGGAACTGTAACATGGGTACAAGCCAATTGGCGAGAAAATTCACCATACATTACTTAAATATGCAGGCGAACCAAAATACCTTTTAATTTTCTATTACGGGCAAAGCCGTGCGGGTGCCACTAGTTAGGTAATATTTTCAAAACTATGAGCTTGAATCTTTTGGAGTACAGAACGTAATAATTGCACTTTCGGAACTGAAAATAGAAAATGACTTGGAGAGAATTAAAAAATTATTAACTGCATTTATTTATTCAAAATTGTTAAAGTCATAATAAATAAATAAATACTTATCACATAAAATTTCTATGTTTTTAATCGCTCATCTTTCATTTACTTCGTTTTCTAAATTGAAAGCAGATGTCTTTAAGTTGAATGAAAGGAAAAATCTTTAAATCTCGAAAACGAAAGAAACGTTTCTTTTACCCCTAGTGAAATGAAACTCAAAGTTTCATTAAATATGGCTGCCTGGCAGCCTATGCTAGTGCTAATTTTGAAGCAATAACACTCTTAATGTTGTTACAATCCCCATTTTCATTTGAATTGATGCATATTTTTTCAATTCAAATTTTTATATTAAAGGTTCTAGATTTTATAGATATACTTGGGGACTCATAAATAAACCCTTTCATTCATATGCATATTTTTTCTTTGCTATCAAAACTGAACCTTACTATCAACTGCAACTAGTATCTAAAACGGAAGTTAATTTTGCGCTGACTTTATTACTCAAATGCATACGGAAATTAATTCGAAAGTCGGCAGCATTTTTGTTCCTTTTTTTTTCTTTCCATGTTATTTATAAAACTTTGAATTTTTTTTTATCCAGATGGGAAATGAGACATACTAATTTTGCGGTTTTTTTAAAAATATTTTTTTAAACATTCATAATGAAAACAAATACGTATGTGGAAAATAAAACGAACATTTAGTGACTATTGTACATGTTTAGTTTTCATTAATTATTTTTCCAGATAGTTACAACATATAAGGAAAACTTGAAAGTTATTTAAGTTGGCTTTTTCTTTCTAAATTTGTTTTACATTTTTTTCCCCTGAAATTATTATTTTTACTATCGTAATTGTTAAAATTATAACTATTATTATTATTGTTATAATAATTATTATTATTATTATTATTATTATTATTTCTGCCACAACTACTATTGCTATTATTTCTTAGTATTATTTTTACTATTAGTAGTAGTAGCGGTTATAGTACAAATGTTAAAGTTATCATTATTTTTCTTTAAACTGTTACGGCAAAAACTGAGGGAGAAAATTAAAAATTGATTAAAAAAATAAATAGATAACATATTTGAAACTTGTTCTTACGAAAAAAGTAAATTTTATTCTTTGTAACATTTTTACTTAGTCACAGCAAAACCAATAACATTGCATCAATATATTATGTAATGCAGTTCACACCAGAGCTTTTGTCCGTGAGACAGTAGTAAACGATTGATAGGGAGAAAGTGGAATTGGAGCTAAAGAAACTTTATTTTGAAAAAATAAAATCTCCTTTGATTGAGATGCTTTCGTTTTGCACGAATCTGCTTCTGATTTTAGATGAAAATTGACAGAAATTCAAGAAAGCAAGTATTAGACTAAAAGCTGAACACATTCATCTTTTACTGAAAGAAAATATCATCCTTTCAATTGAAAAAAGAAAAAAATCCCTTTCTCAAACATTATGTATTTCAAACTGTCTTATTTTGGGTCTAAATAACAGCTTCAGCATTTCATTAGTATTCAGTTCGCTCCTGAGGTTGGGAACCAGAAACGAGTTTTTTTTCTTCTCTATTGAAAGCTAGATTTACGAGTGAAAGTGCTCCGTATAATAGAAAAATCAAACGCGGAAAACGCTTTTTGGCAGGTTGAGGTTAATGAGTACGTCTGTTTTATTTTCATCACAATTACGCTATCATTCAAAGCTAATTCTGACTTTGTCATCGGCTTATCTCACTTTTCGTTTAAAAACAAAAAAATTCATAACCGAGGAGAAGATTTTTAAAATCATTTCATAGCTTTTCAGCAATACCTAGAAGAAAAAGAAATATGTACGCCTTAAAAATAAAGATTTTACATGTCGTTACATAGAGAACAAAGGGTACGTATTTTTTTTTTCTTCAATGTACGAAAATTATACTTGAGGCAGTGCGAAGCAAAAAGATGTAAGTGCAAAAATTAAAAAAAAAAAGAGATAACTAGTAAAAGTAGTTGAAGAACCTCTCCTCTGCTTTGGAGCTAGAGATGGTACTAATAACCCTGGTAGGTGCTGCTGTACAGCATGATTTAGAAGAAAATTTCAATGAAATCCTACCGGGAATCTGAACTTTAAACGCGTTTTACTCAAAACTTTATAAAGGCTATAAAACTTATCCCTTTGCTTCTCATTGCCTCATTTGGAAATTACTTTATATATACATTAAACTTTTAACGTAACGACAGTGAAAAAAAAAAATTGTTTCCAAATGTTAATTTTAAAACTGAAGCAGAAAAGTTACGTTAAATTGAAGTTGCAAGTTTAACTTTGTTTGAAGTGTTCTTTCAAAAGTGGGCCATAAGCAGACACATTATTCCATGCTGCTAGATCACACGCAGTGAGAAGTTTGTAACGCCAAATTACTCGTCAGATTCTTTAGAAATTGCCATAGTTATTTGTCTTTAAAGTTACAAATCGGGTTAACGACTTGAAACTTTGTTATCTACGTTTTCAAACCGTGTTGGCATGCCGTAAAAGTTAATGTAACAAGAATAATGTTACATTTTCGTTGACCAAATTCTAAAATCATAGTCAAAATGAAAATATTGGTAATAATCTTTGACAGCATTTAAGGCATATGATTTGTATTTGACTGCTCAATTTTTGATTTTTTTTTTTTTTTTTTTTTTTTGGAACAATTCAACAAAAGTCGAATGAAAATACGAGCATTGACACAGATTCAATGGTAAAGATAAATTAAAATGTTTTGCCCAACCATTTACACTTTAATCAAAAGTCCAACAATAACAAAAAGATGCTAGACTTTTCTCATTTTTAATTACGTCCAAAGAAAAACTAGTATGTTGTGGCCATCACGAAACTTTCTTCTATATTTTTCCTTTTTCTGATCCCTCCCCATGCTTGACGAGAAAGCAATATTCCTAACAAAAACAAAATTACATATGCAAAAACTTGACGACCATCCCAATGTCTGAATTATTGTAAAAACCAAAACAAAGAAGAAAACTGAAAGTTACTTTAAAAGCCTTACTTGAATTAATTACAAATATTTTATTTATTAAAAAACATAAGATGGCAACAGTCAAAAATTTTAAATCATTGAGATAATATTTCCGATCATTTCCATACAATTAAAAGCACGAGAAATACGCAGACGACAATCTATTACGATTTATCTTTCTTATTGTTGCATTAATAAAACTATTTTTATTCGCAAAAAAAAAAAAAAAATCAACACCTCTTGGAGCGATTGGAGTCAAAATTGAACCAAAGCCTGTTTACGTATGAATTCACATTTATTCCAAATTTCAACCAGAACGTAGCATTACTTCTTGAGATAGGGCACTCACAATGGAAAAAAAAAACGGGCGATTGCGCTACCCCCTTTTTACTTTCTTCTATATCTAATATATAGAAGAAAGTATTGGATTCGTGCAAATTTTCGAATTTTGACGGATTCGAACGTTTTGAGGTGTGCTGAGTCCATTTCGACCATTTTTGGAAAATGTCTGTCTGTCTGTGTGTGTGTGTGTATGTATGTATGTGTGTATGTATGTGTGTCACGTCTGTGTGTGACCAGTTTTTTGTGGCCGCTCTACAACAAAAACTACCGCATGAAATCGAACGAAATTTAGTACACATATGTGCCCCTATGTGAACTTGTGCCCATTAGTTTTTGGCGCGAATTCCTCCAAGGGGGGTGGAGCAATGGGACGTTTTTCGAGTTACGCGTGCTTGCTATTCCTCAGGAAGTTACTGGCGGAATCAAACAAAATTTGGTCCATATGTTGGTATTAACAGGAACAGGTGCTGATTCAATTTTGGTGTCAATAACTCAAACGGGGGTTGAGCTGTAGAACGTTTTTTGTCGTCAATTGTGACTGCTGTATCTCAAGAAATAATGAACGGAATGAAAGAAAAATTTATCGGCAAGTAGCCCTTAGTGGGTATAAGAACTGATTTTATTTTTGTGTCAACAGCTAAAAGGGGGGTTGCGCAATCACCCGTTCTTTTTTTCCATTTTGAGTGCCCTATCTCAAGAAGTAATGCTACGTTCTGGTTGAAATTTGGAATATATGTGAATCCATATGTAAACAGGCTTTGGTTCAATTTTGACGCCGATCGCTCCAAGAGGTGTTGATTTTTTTTTTTTTGCGAATAAAAATATTTTTATTAATGCAACAATAAGAAAGATAAATCGTAATAGATTGTCGTCTGCGTATTTCTCGTGATTTTAATTGTATGGAAATGATCGGAAATATTATCTCAATGATTTAAAATTTTGAACTGTTGCCATCTTATGTTTGTTAACAAATAAAATATTTGTAATTCATTCAAGCAAGGCTTTTAAAATAACTTTCAATTTTCGCTCTTTGCTTTGCTTTTGCAATAATTCAGACATTGGGATAGTCGTCAAGTTTTTGCATGTGTCATTTTGTTTTTGTAGGGAATATTGCTTCCTCGTCAAGCATGGAACGGGATCAGAAAAAAAAAGAAGAAAAATATAGAAGAAAGTTTCGTGATGGCCACAACATACTAGTTAGCTGTTGACACCAAAATAAAATCAGCTCTTATACCCACTAAGGGCTACTTGTCAAAAAATTTTTGTTTGATTCCGTTCGTTATTTCTTGAGATACAGCAGTCACAAATGACGACAAAAAACGTTCTATAACTCAACCCCCGTTTGAGCTATTGACACCAAAATTGAATCAGCACCTGCTCCTGTTAAAGGCAACATATGGACCAAATTTTGTTTGATTCCGCCAGTTACTTCCTGAGAAATAACAAGCACGCGTAACTCAAAAAACGTCCCATTGCTCCACCCCCCTTGAAGGAATTCGCGCCAAAAACCAATGGGCACAAGTTCACATAGGGGCACATATGTGTACCAAATTTCGTTCAATTTCATGCGGCAGTTTTTGCTGTAGAGCGGCCACAAAAAACTGGTCACACACAGACGTGACACACATACACACACACACACACATACACACACACATACACACACACACACATACACACACACACATACACACACACACACACACACAGACAGACAGACATTTTCCAAAAATAGTCGAAATGGACTCAGCACACCTCAAAACGTTCGAATCCGTCAAAATTCGAAATTCGAAAATTTGCACGAATCCAATACTTTCTTCTATATATTAGATATAGAAGAAAGTAAAAAACATTACATTTAGGGGGAGAGTTGAAAAGAATAGGGCAACGCTGCATTTATTCCGAAATAAAATAAAAAAGTATTTCTAGCTTGTCCAAGTAGATGTAACAGCAAGTTTCTAAAGCTGCTATATCTACTGAAAAATTAGAACTAATGTTTCACATTTTGGTTCGGAATTACTGCAGTTTTGTCCCATTCTTCCTGTATTATACGATTTTATTATGTTAAGCTTTCCTAATGTTTTGAGGTATTGTTTCTGTCATGATAAAACGTAAATTTTCGAAACCCATTAAGATGATTTCCAATATTTCTGGTAAAGTGATATATGAGGCACTGAGAAGCAAAGGGATGCAAGTGGACATTTTCAAGTTTTGAGTAAAACGCGTTTAAAGTTTATCTCCTGAGTCGGCTTTCATTGAATTTTTTTTCTAAATCATACTGTATAGCAGCAACTACCAGGGCTGCTAGTACCATCTCTTGCCCAAGACAGAGGAGAGGTTCACTTACCATGTGTACTGGTTATCTCCAAATTTACCATGTGTACTGGTTATCTCCAAATTTACCATGTGTACTGGTTATCTTCAAATTTACCATGTGTACTGGTTATCTCCAAATTTACCATGTGTACTGGTTATCTCCAAATTTTTAATTTTGCCACTTACATCCCTTTGCTTCTCACTGCCTCATATGGAATTTTTCTTTTCGTACTGAGACATATGTTAAGTTTTCTGTGATGCAAAATTTAAATTTAAATTTTGCATGACAGAAAACTTAAAAATAATTTTTTTCAAAACATTCATTTTTGCTTCGAACGAGCTCCGTAAGGAGTTACAATAGTAAAATCTACATTATACCTACTCACAGAAAAATGTATACCGCATTTCATTCATAGCTGAAATGATAGTACCCACCAGAGTTTTAGCAAACCTTTTAATGACTGTGCGACTTTTTTTTTCAAAAAACATTTTTTTTCAGTAACTGCATAACGGTATTTTAATATCTAAAAATCCACATTTTAAACTTTCTTAAGCTCTGTGTTTGCTTCATATAATTTATTCCTACATGAACAAAGTCTTTATCGCAATGAAAACACGTTTTCTATTTATTAATTTTAAGGAAACGTTATCCGTTGCACGTGCGGTTAGTCAAATTCTAAGCCTTTTTGTTATGATAATCAAGCGGAACTCGCAGTTGACTGGATTTAAAATTTTCGCGTCTTCTTCCCTGCCCGTCACCTAAATCACGTTGCAAAATACTACTTTCTTCCGGGACAGGTTATCATAAACTGTGAAAAGCCGAAAGTGGTCATTAATTCTAAGCACACATGTTAGCTTTTAAATTTATATATTTTTTAATTTTCTGCAACAACTGTGTTTGAATGTCCTGTGTGTCCTACATATTTAACATTTTCCTCATCCCACACTGTATGTATTTCTCATAAAGTTCACAAATTGCTGAAAAGAGGGAAAGCCGTAACTTTTAGCAAAGAAAATTTTCACCTTGAAATTGCATCATCATCATGTTCTTTTCTAAATAAAGTGACGGCGGTTATTTCGAGCAAAGTCAAGACCCTGTAATTTGGAGGTAAAGAAAATGATTGCTTTTAAGACTTAAACGAACGTTAATTTTTTTTTCGATTCAAGTTATTGCTCCGGTGAATAAGTGATTGGTATTTATTTCTCTGATTAAAAGAGAAAGAATGAAATTCAATTCATACAGGCTGGATATTAAATCTTCCTCGCTAAAATTTTATATTGAGCTAAATAATGACCTTTAGCCATGATCAAGTTCCTCTAACTTGACCTTGAAATTTGTTGATTTCTTTAGCTTCTAGGATATAAGTGAATGTATGTATAGGAGCAGGAGAAAGGTTTTCCGTCTGTTGTAGGGGAATGTCTGGCAAAGTGAAATAGGGGGGCAAAGTGAAATATTTACTCCGCATTTAGTGCCACTTACCTAATAATATTTTGTAGTAACATATGTAGTCTACTCCAGTCAAGAAAAAATAACCTCTGAAAATCAAAGCATATGATAATACAAGCAATTTTTACAAATCGTTACTCATATTACAATATTTTGTTGAAGGCCAAAACTTTGTTTTGTAATTATTAAATGATAAAGTTCTTGTTAGTAACATTTTCAATATTAATTGAGACCTTCTACTATTTTGTGCAGTATTTATTTAGTTAATACTTAGCTTATTTGTATTCTTTGTATTCTTAGCTTATTTGTATGGTAAAAATATTTTTCACAACTCGTCGAGTGCATGCGCGGCAAAGTGGATGGGGCAATGTGAAATACAGACCTCCATATATCGAAGTAGCAAATTGCTGGAAAAAAATTCGGTACATAGAAATTTCGAGATATAGAAACAATCTCAGTTTATCATAAAAATCTCCTAAAACATTTCAGTTAAAGCTAATTTTCACCAACTGTGATGCCGTTTCATGTTTTTTAGTGAGTTTCAGTACTTTTCTTACGGCTTTTCAATTTCTCATAATAGCAGGAACTCTGCTTGTGGGAACACTAAATTTACCATAAATAACATTTTTGCGCCTTCATACATCTTCATTCTTCGGCAATTCAACTTGATCCGCAACATTAGGGGATTTTCGTTTTGACAATGTAATCGAGAGAAAAGTAAAAAATCAATCTACATAATTAAAATAATTTTCACTGAAGCTAAAAACACTAGGAATGATAGTCAACAGACAATAGGGATAACTTGAAACTGTTTTTACTGTATATCTGGTTGCAACTAACATTTGAAAAAAACTTGAGGGAATTTAAGAACTCCAGAACAGAACAACGACCTATCCTCAACCCCAGATCTCTAGTGTTCTATTCGTAGCAACCTTTAGTGAACATAATCTTCTCCCCTAACCTTCATTTTTCATGAGACTAACAGTCTAAAATGGGAAAAAAAATCTATGAATGTTTCGAAAAAATTTCGATGCATAGAGGTTTTTTCGATATATAGAAACAATTTTTCTATGTAATGGACATGAAAATTTTCTGGGACTTCGATATATAGAAAATTTTGATATGTAAAAGTTCGAAATATGGAGATTCGACTGTAGTTCATTTCGTTTACTCATACAATCATTTTCTATATCGTTTGCGTATTCATCTATTAACTAATTTATTTTCATTCCTTCATTAAATAATACATTTATTAATTCCTTCTTTCACTTATTTTCTTATTAATTTACCATTTTATTCACTCATTTATTTTTCCTCATATTTTAATAAATAAATTAATTAATTTGTTAGCTTATTGCTTCATTATCTTTTCACTTATTAAATTATCCTTTTATTTGCTGATTATTTTTTTCAAAAATATTTTCCCCAGTCGAATAAAAAGTATTTTATTGGAAAAATAATACATTTTTCACTTTGTCCCATGAAAAAAGGAAAAATTTACTTTTTTTTGAAAGTACAGTTTTATTGAAAAAATTAAAAAAATAGTTTCGATGCAAGTTTGATTGTAAAATACGATGTTCCTTTTTCATGCACAGGAATTTTCAAAACAAATTTCATATTTGTTCATTTTGAAAAAGACCAGTCATGCTAACCATTTCACTTTGCCCCACATTACCCTACCTCCAAACACCAGCTAAGTTTTGCGTCACCTTTTATGTATCTTTACCATGTTTAACTAACGAATGTTAAAATTGAAACTTTTCAGGAGCCAAAACACGGAATACATTTTTTTCCACCTGACTCTTTTAGTAATTTTCAGTGTTTGAATTTTTATAAGTAACGTTAAGAGTAAAAGGACTATCGTTTTTCAGTAGTTACAACCAGTAGCCCTCTTTAAATACTACGGCAAACATCATCCAGTGGTGATTAATCTGAAGATTTTGGTACACCACTTTGTTGTGATGTAGGGGGGCGTCCAGATCTTTCTTCATCATGAATTGAGCCCGATCTGTTGAATTTATTGAACAAGACACGAAAAGCTTTATCTGTGGGTCTGGGCCTGTTGAATTGCCTTCGAAATCGGTCTCTAATCACATTACACTCCTTTCCCCGGATACGGAGTTTTACAACCAGGATACGTTCTTCTATATTCATCACCATCCGCACGGCTTTGCCGTAGTAGAAAATCAAAAGATCATTTGGTTCGCCTGTATATTTACAAATAATGGATGAAGAATTTCTCGCCAATATGCTATGTTGATTTGCTCGTCCATGTTATGGTAATTCGTTCGGTAAAATGGACTTCAAATTGGAATAGAAGAAGAACCACATCGAATATTCGAAAAATCGCTTCGAGGTGCACACCCCCATGCTACAAACTAACTTTGTGCCAAATTTCATGAAAATCGGCCGAACGATCTAGGCGATATGCGCGTAGTAGGTAACCAGAATCCAGCCTTTCAGCTTTATTATTAGTAATGATTATTCTGTGTATCTACAATATAAAAAATTTCTAACCATTAAATTACAAAAATAGATATGGACTTTATGTACACCCTGTATATTAGAGTCGATAAGTAGTGACAATTGCCCGATAGATAGTAAACATTTTGAAAATTAGCGATAGGGTTGACCGGGGCACGTTTGCGCATGGGGTACATACGCAGTGCCGTTTTTTCAAAACGAATTGTAACAGAGAGTCAACAGTCATAAAAGATCAATGCTGCTCCCTAGCAAATATCCTCACAAGTTTTTGAGCATCAGTTGAGCTTCGGTTTAGCATACAGAAAGAATAATCTGTTTTCTACGAATTCGAGAAAATTTTGAACAAATACATAATTTATATGCTTAAAATAATTATTTTTTAAAACTAGAGGTGAAATTGTAATGATTGAACACTCCCGTATGTGCTGTAATTTTATAGAATTTTCCCTTTTATAGTTTAGCAGAACTTTTGGGGAGAACATGATAGCGTGAAAATCATGTCGCAAAAATGTCCTTCATTTACCGTTTGTTAAATTTGATTTTTTTAAAAAGTTACCAACGAAAAATTCTTGGCTTTGGCTTTTTCAGCAACTTACTATAATGTGTATAAAAGTCTATGCATCAGTTTTTGAAAAAATATGTATTTTGACATGCTCACAGACAGAAATCCATCGCTTTTTTGTAAAAACCGTCCTTCCGTTACCGCTGGAATTCACCATTATTTAGTTAAGGAAGAACAAATATATAAAAATTAGCGGAATTTTATTATTTTTTGAGAATTGTATTTGTAGGCACTGAAATGTTGTTAAATGTTTTGCACGTTAAAAATAAATCCAAACGCGGCGACGGGGTAAGTTTAGCGTTGACTTCTCACACTTTAACGCACGTTCTTACTGTGTCGTACTTCTAAACGTGCCCTGACTCTTTTTAGCTCCGAACTGTCTCAAAACTTGTTAGTATTTTCAGGCTATTTAGTTTTGAAGATCACCATTCAATTTTTAATTGAGTTACAAATTCGTATCTTATCTTTATCTTTACTAATAATAAAGCTGAAAGTCTCTGTGTGTGTCAGGATCTCTGATGAAATTTGGCACAAAGATAGTTTGTAGCATGGAGGTGTGCACCTCGAAACGATTTTTCATAAATTCGATGTGGCTCTTTTTCTATTCCAATTTTAAGAACAAAATTATCATAAGATGGACGAGTAAATTACGAAATAATCATAACGTGGAACCATAAAATGGGCACAAGCCAATTGGCGAGAAAATTCACCTTACATTACTTGTAAATATACAGGCGAACCAAAATACCTTTTAATTTTCTATTACGGGCAAAGCCGTGAGGGCAGCACTAGTATCTTATAATCATGTAGTGCTGTCTTCATGCCCGTTCAGCTTTTATTTATACATATTTCAGTCTGTAATAAATTTGCTTTTTTTTAAAACATGGTAAAACTTTATGTTCAAAACACTAACATAACCACGTTAGATGTCCGTAAAAACGTACATCCGCGTAAACGTGCCCCGGTCTACCCTACGATTTTCTGATAGGTTATTTTTGTAATATTTTTATTTTGCATTTACCAACTGGACGTGGGGAAATTCAAAAGATTTATTAAATCTCCTTGCCATAAATTGTTTTGCATTCCGTTTGATTGGTAATGCAACGTTATTCATAAGTCCGTCCGGTTTAAAAAAAGAATGGAAAAAACAGCCCAGAGGAAAATTTCAAAGAATGCAGAAACACATCAAGTTTAATTTTAAAATCTTGCAGGTGTTTTTGGTCGAACGGCATACATCAATTTGATAGTCTAGTTCTTGCCCCACTTCATACAACATGGAACTATCAACATTGGACAGCACTTACTATTCATTCACGCAGGATAACTCATGCGGTCAAAAACGTCGATATAGCATCATGTTGATAAGAAGGGAATAAAAATTAATAATTCCAAAATTTCCTTATTGTTAGTATTGGATCCAAAACGCGTATTTTCAAATGCCTCGAAAACTGATTTCTGCAGATACTGCCGTTTACCAGTCCACGATAGTATTGATGAATGTCATGTGACAAAGATAGGGCTCTGGTGTGACCAAGGGTGCAGACATAGAGAACCTGTAAGGGAGTGAAGTATATAAAAAAAATTGCATTGTTTTGTATTTTTTAAAAACTATATCTCTGATGGGTACCCTTGGCGTATTGATGTATGCAGAAATACATCAATATTCCAAGGGAAGTATTATATTCCCCTGGTACTTTCCCTCTATGCGTAAACCCTTGATCAAAGTTCACACAAAGAAAACCAAGAAACATTAAAAAAAGAGAAAAAAAAAAAAAAAAACTTGAATTGTTTTTGCATGTTTTCAAATCTTCCCACCTCCTCTCGTAGGCACCCATGGCGTATTAATGTAATCCGTATGACTATCGGTTAACACATGGAAAACCTGTAAGACAAGTGAAGTGCACAAAAAAAGAAACGTTTGTTTTTGTACTTTTTCAAAGGTTCTTCTTTGTTGTATTCGTCTTATTATTATTTTTTTTAATCGCACTTCAAAATCGAAGAAGGAGTGACGTATGATATAATGTGTACATGAATTGCAGTTTAAATCGTGATTTTTTTTACAACTTAATAATTTGAAAGCAAAGGCAGTGAAAAAAATCATAAGCTTTTATTTACTGCTAAGAAACGTACCTTTGCACGCTTGATGACGAAATTCATTCTTTGGGAGCTCCATTGTGACCGGGTTTTAAAAAACACGTGTTCTGGAAGTGCTTGGAAGAAGCTGAAAGTTTTCGGAATGAAAAGGAAACCTTGTAACAGTTGGTCAACTTTGTCCGTGCGAATGTTTCCTCTTCCAGTCACAAACTAACCAAAAGATGTCTCGCGGTTAATGTACCTGTGGCCGTGGAGATTTTTTTCATTTTTACCATTTGATTTGTTGCATATCTTTCGCTCTTATCGCGTAGCTTTGGTACGTAATGTTACTTTATCTATAAATTTGAAAAACGGTTAAGTTTGCGTGAACGCTACAGGATTCTACTCTTTTTGTTGGAATTTAACAGTTTCGTGGAGTGAATGCGTGGCCTGATTTATGCAGCAGTAGTTACTCCATTTCATCAGATATAAAATTAGTTTGCGAACTTCTGTGTTCGTCAACAACCACTATGAAATAGTTCTTCTGAAAGCTATGATAAGATTATGTTATCTCCTAATATTTATGAAAATTGAACTAAGTCTTCGATTTACATAATAATTAATCTTAATTTTGAAAACAATCAGCTCTAACGTTTTGTTTCATCATAACGAAATAAGCGAAAACGTTTTATTTTAACTTTGTCATACTTACGTAAGAATAAATAATTATTTCAAGGTAATTCCCCCCCCCCCCCAAACCATACTTGTTTGCACAAAAGAAATATTTGCTTATACGTAACATTTAAAGAACATAACATTCTGTTGCCTTATTATACACAGTTACATATTAAGATACATATTTTACTATATATTTGTGTGTAGTTATGTATATATTTCCGTGAAAACATCCTTACTTCACACAGTAAGGATCTGAAAGTCATATTTTCAGTTTTTAAATAAATGTCCCTACTGCGTATCTGATATAATATTTTCTGATGATGCTAACATGTTTTATTTTAACAAAACTGAACTGGATCCGGTAATTTAACTGTTTTACTGGTAAGAAAGTAAAGGAGAATGAAGAAACGAAAAAGTGGTCAACAATGAACGTTATCTACTGGAGTTTAGGGTTAATCCACTGGAGTTGGGGTAAAAATTTCAACTATCAAAACATCACCAAACAGGCAATTGCTTTGTTCAAATGTAGAAGCAATTTTCACCCGTTATATCTTTACGGGCGATTTTCTAGTCTTTAATAGAAAATAGGACAATAAGTTTCTATAGCAGTGAATTAGATTTTAATTACATTTTTCAGTTAAGGCTGAAATTAACAATTAGCAAAAAGCAAACGTGCAGTCAACTAAAATTCATTAATAAATGCAATTTAATTTAAATATGTTTAGTGAGCGTAACAGTTAATGTTTGCGTCGATTTGGCCTTTTGCAGTTAAATGTAATATTTTTACAAAAGTTCGTTTAAGTTTGAATTCGATCAACTTGCAATTCAAGCAAATATTTTGAAAATAGTTAATTCGAATAATTTTACTAAATTAGCGTTATATTTGACTTTTATACAAAAATTTTGCGCACAAAGCATTGGGTGAAAATTGCTTCTACATTTGAACGAAGCAATTGTCTGTTTGATTATATTTTTATAGTTGAAATTTTAACCCTAACTCCAGTGGTATAATGTTAAACTCCAGTAGATAGCGTTCATTGTTGACCATTTTTTCGTTTCTCCAGTCTCCTAAAATTACAGTCATACCAGTAAAACAGTTAAGCTACCGGATTCAGTTCACCAGTTCAGCCTTGTCACCATAAAGCATTTCCCTGCATGTCAAACATTGCCAAAAAATATTAGCAAATTATCGTGCTACGGCGCGAGATTCATTGTTTGTGACGTCAGAGCGTTTCTCGATCAGTGAATTCACAATTATATATATGAGGATTGGTTGTATTGTTGTACATCTGAACACAGAAAAGTCAAAAGTTTTATTTTACTTAAAGTACGACGGAAGAAAAAAAGAAAGCTTTGTAATTTATGTCAAGTTCATACGAACTATTCTGGAAAATATCCTTTTGAAAAAAGAAGAAGACATTTTTTTTCGAAATAAAGATAGCTAAAACGCACTAAAAAATCCTCATATCCTCTTCTCTCTTGAGGTTTATGGAATGTATGACCTTAGAATTCATAAAACATACTTTTACCAACTTTCCTTGTTATCCATTAAAACAATTTCATAAATTTTAAGCCATTAAGCTTCTCATGGGAACCTTGGTGAATCAATTGTAAATGGGCCAAGGACGACCTGTTATAAATTTTTCATAAAAACTGTACTATAAACGCATCCTATGAACAGATAACTGAACGTATCAACTTACTTTGTTTTAGACAGTAATTGCTCACAATAAGTAACGGTCAAGTTATTCATTTCACCATCATCAATTTCCCTTTTTATGTCTGGTTTGAAAATAGAGTGGGAGGAAAATGGAAAAATGGACATGATATTCATCTTCCTGCCATTTTTCAGATGGTGTGAATGATAAATAGTTTCCTTAATGCACATCACCACTTTATGGTTTGTTGGTTTTACCATGGTGACCTTGAAATTTAAGTTATGTCTCAAGTCCATCATATGCAATACCTGCAGATAACACATTTTAACCTTGATAGTTGGCGCCTTGATAGTTGGAAGGATTTATTCATTTATTTATTTTCAATTTTATATTCCGCAGCCATTTGTGTACAGTAGCAAGAAAGTTTTTACTTTAAAGGCGAGCGCAGTTCATGTTACTCAACAACTTTATCATTATCTGTTTGTAATTACTTTGTTGTATAAAGAGAAATAAAGTAAAAGACTGTTCATTTAAGCACAGTTGTTTTTTATGTAGTGAATGAAAGAAGCGATAATACACTAGAAAACAATATGTCTATGTGGATCTTGTTTATCAATGTCTCTACAGTGCTGGCCAAATTATTAAAGAGTTTTTTTTTTTTTTGTTTTTTGTACACTATTTGTACTAAAATACTATTTATTAAACTGTCAAAGTACAGTACGTACTGTACACTGATTATTACGTTATTTTAGCATAATTTAATGCTTGCAGGTGGCAGCACTCTCTGCTTTGTTTATGTTCTTTGTTTATCTACCTACCAGGAACATAACCTCAATCAGCTTAAACAGTTCACTAGTTCTTTTTATTAGTGTGTTCTGTTATATTTAAAGTTAGTTTAGGTAATTAGTGAGTATGTGTATGTGAGTATATATGATAGTGAGTATAAACAATTTTTACCTCCTTTTTTAAAAAGTTAAGAAATTGTGTAAACCTTAGGAAAAGTATGCCAAAAAGACTTAAAAATGCTCATCAAGAACAAGGGAATGCATACTAAATATTGGATAATTATTTCACTGTACGTTAATGTGTCTATAGTTATGTAATCAATAAAGAATTTTCTTTTAAAAGTTTTAGTCTAATACTTTGGCCAGCACTGTACTTATATGTTAATGAAGAATTTTAACCGTAATTATCGTTGCCTCAGAGCAACACTAAGAAATCAAATCCCAGAAAAAACATTAAAATATCTTACTGTTAATCTGAGGCGACGTTATGATATGTAAGTAGAGAAAATAAAAATTCGTCGGCAGAAGCAAAAATTCATGCACAGCAAGAAACAGTGATCCGGAATATATTAGAGTCTGCTGTTAATTGAAAAATAAATGAAAGAAAATCATCAACATTATTGTTAATAATAAATGCAAAAATCGCAAAAGTCAACAGGAGCAACTCTCAATATTTTGAATATGTTGATTTTGTGATTAAGAGAACGGGTGGCAAATGTTTTTTTTTTCATACACTAATGATTATTGTGATGCAAGATTTTTAATTTGAACATCATTCTTTTCTCATTTTGTTTTTAATTTTGCAAATATTGAGAGGTGGAACAATTTGTTTCTTGTAAAATAAGTGAATTCTAACTCATCAGGGACTGCTTTCAAATCTTGAAAGCATTCTTAAGCGTCAGAAATGAAAATTACTGTGCTAAAACTGTCCTTATGTTTCCTCTTCTCTAATTCAATACTTAAAACTTACATTGTGGATCTATTTTCTAGAATTCTATTTCAAAATTACTTTCTCTCTACATATGTCAACATTCATATTCAATAACATTGTGAATTTTTCATATATTGTTCTAAAAGATCTTGACAGTTTTTGTATATATTGAAATATGACGCCTCATAAATTGATAGAATGAGTTTAATAGTTTAGTATTCTTTTCACAACAGCTATTGACTTTGTGTTTATGGTACATAATGCTTTATTTTGAAAAAAAAATTAACCAATGAAATAGGTCACGTTGAAGTTATACGAAGCGAAATACGTGTAATAATGTTTTACATGAGATATTGGCAAATTTCAAAGAGTGGGTTGACATCAAGTTTTTGACCTGTATTAAATTAGAGAGGAAATAGTATGGTTTAAGTAACATTAGCAATCAACACATATCATGCACAAATTAGCAAACTGATTGCAATCAGTATCTATATACACTATCATTATCTATTTAATATGATTCGCAATCAGTATCTATTTACAGCATCAGTACCTGTTTACCATGATTTGCAATCAGTTTGGTAATTTGTGCATGAAATGCGTTGCTTACTATCGCCACTTTGTTGCACAAAAGTTTTTATTCATTTCATTATGGATTTATTTACGAACATGACTACATTTTAAATCGACAAATGCAATATTTTCCTGAAGTTATACCTTTTTTCTTTGAGCGCGAAAATAAACAATCAACGGAAACAATGAAGAAGCGAAAGTTGGCGGCCATTTTTTTCCCGTCAACTTGGCGGTATGCCAAACTGTCTGTAAAACGGTCTTTTCTGCATCGAGTCACTGCACCGCAGGAGGAATCGCGCGCATTCCAGAAGTATCTCGCTATTAAAAAAAGTTACTTCTTGCTCAATCTATTTGCATACACGAGACATTTTTACACTAATTATATTTGCGGAAATATTCCCAGAATTTTGAACTCTGTCTTTTAATTGTGATTTATTGGAAAGTAAAGAACCATTGGGCCATTCCACGAAAAGTCAACCCTTCGTCCCGCACGTGACGGTTCAATTTTTAAAGGCAATGACGAAATTTTTTGCTTAAGAAATCACACATAAGTTTGTAATTTGTTAAGCAGGAAAAATGTGCTTGTTAATATTTTAAAGTAATTTTAAGGAAATATATGAGGCATCACGTCCGGGACACAATGACCGTTTTCCGTCGAATGGTCCCATTACGTACTGTCTAACCACGGATTGTATGGAAAAGTAAACATCCGGTTTACACGAGGAAATGGAAGCATCTATTAGTTTTCATGGATGTCAGATTTTGCAGATGTATGTTAGCCTCTAAATTAAGCAGAGTCTCATTCAAATGAGTGGAATACGCACATAAAACGTTTATTTTTCCCCTCATTCAGATGGAATCGCCTTAACTGGATGTTTGCCAATTCCATACAATCCGTGGTCAAACAGTATCCATGAAGCATCAAATTTCTAAAATGTTTCCTTGTATTTACAAAACAATGATTTGTACTTGTTGCAGGCGTGATCATATGGTCGACTGCTAATCGAGAAACACTGTTATAAATATGAATAAAGATAGTGACAACAACATATTAAAAAATATGATTTTTTTTTATATGACTTCGCTCATTCTTAGATGAGTAACCTTGGACATTTATTTAGTTTGATTTTTCATATTTTACCACAAGTAAGTTTTTTTGTTTTATGAAATTTCCACTGCTCCAAAAAAACCCAGTTAAACAATGACTCTCGTAACGAATAAATACCTTTGTGCTGAAAATTCAAAAAATCAGTAATCCAACGTCAGAAAGCACAAATATTGCAAAATATTGCAGACACGTGTTTCGGTGTTACAAGGAACACCTTTTTCAATGCAAAGAAATGTGAGCTTCTGGATGAAAAGTCATCCGAGAAAAGCCTCTTTTCTCGGATGACTTTTCATCCAGAAGCTCACATTTCTTTGCATTGAAAAAGGTGTTCCTTGTAACACCGAAACACGTGTCTGCAATATTTTGCAATATTTGTGCTTTCTGACGTTGGATTACTGATTTTTTGAATGACTCTCGTGTAAAATAAATTTAAAAAAGAAAAGAGTCTGATGTTTAATTTTTGAAAGTTTAACTGAACAGTCAACTATTTATTTTTCTATTAATTCCAACTTTTTTCAAAAAGTTTTTAAATTTGCGCAGCGAGCGCATGAAAAGAATTATTCGTTGAAATCCTCAAACTCTGTGCATGTGAAGAAGTAAAGAGAAAAAATCATGCGCATCCATTTATGTAAATGATTTAGATATTTAGGTATACTTTACTTAGGTGACGTAAATAGATACTTAGATTTAAGCTTGATATTTATGAAAGGCCTTGCCCTCTTTGCAATAATATTCTAAAGTTTCGTGAGACGATCATCGCATTCCAAAAAAGAAAACTATTTGCCTTGATGATACCTAAGATAAAACCAGTTAGATCCAGGTGCGCTGTGTAGGTAGATTCCCTCACATGATCTTTTTTCATTTTTTTCACCTTGACTTATAACCTACCGCTTTATTTTAAAGGCAACTTAACCCTTTGTGGAAGTAACTGTAAAAAATGCGATCATCCACAGAATAGAAATAACGGTACTTGTTTTTCTTAATGATGCTGAGTAGATAAATCATTCGTTTACATTGAACAAGAAAGTCCGCCTTTTGCAAGGATTCTTCGAGCAATCAGAAAAAAATACACGAAATCAAAATCAGATGAAATAATTACAGGATTGTATCATTAATGTACTTATCAGAAACTTAAATGGATTTTGTGTAAACAATTTTAAAAAAAGTTTACCCCTAATACCGTCGCACTGTACGCGGGGCCTGCTCCGGATTTCCTTCGCGCTTGGCAGTGAGAGCGTTACCGTTCACTCTACATAGATTTAAACAAGAAGTTTCTTCCAGTACTAAACGAGACTACTTTCCCGTATACTAATATCGACTTTCTAGTATCTAATCAATACTCTCAAAAATAGCTAAAATCGCAAATTATTTCAAACATATTTTTAAAATATTTTAAGCTGATGTCTTGAAATAAAAATATGCTTTGCTCATCTAAAGAATTAGATGCGTAAAAAGTAAATAAGCGAACAAATAAAGTAGCAGCACATTTTCAACAATGCAGCTAATGCTTTTCTTTCCTTTAAAAAAAATCTTTAACCACTTTCAAAAAGAGAATTAAAATTAATAATCTCATGAAAGTAAATACATCATGCCAAAAAAAAAAGTCGTTTGTTTTTTTCCCCTGTTGCCAAAAAAATAAATTTAAAAATAAATTAATGTTCTTTCAAAAAAAGGGGGGGGGGGAGAAACACAATAAAATGTGAATTTAAGGAAACAATTTTCATTGTCGATAAAAAAAAATGCCTGCGCATATCCTCATATAAATGATAGCCGATGATAAAGTAACCCGCGTGTTTCAACAATGAAACTCGCGCCACGGCATGATAATTTGATTATACGTTTTGGTAATGTTTAACATGCATAGAAAAGCTTTATTGTGACAAGTCTCAGCTTGTTTTACTGGTAAGACTGTCATTTTAGGAAAACGAAGGAACCAAAACAATTCGCAACTCCAATAAACTATAGGGAGCGCTGCAGCCACTGTCTAATGGCGGATGAAAAAGGTCTATTAAGCAAAATTATTCGTTCACCGAAAGTTTCTTTCAATAAATCAATTGTGACACGCGCTGTGTGGCGTGTTGCACCGTCCTGTTGTCTATTCATGATGAAATGGCAAATCAAACTAAACACAAAACAAGTGACAACTATCAAAATGGCTCACAGATCAAACAGTGTTCCCGACTTAAAGTTCTATACCTCTAAAAAAACACCCTTTATAACGAATAAGGTCATTCGTTTGTTCTATCTCTTCCTCGTTAGTTTCCATCCATGAAGCCCATATTGCTGCCTTTACTTCGCATCAGGAAACTAGAACAGAAATTCATTGCTAGTAAACTTTCTTCATTCCGTTTTGTGACAGACGCTGTTGATAAACTTCAGTAACAATCATTCGCAGACAAGCATCATAAATTCAGAGATTATATATATTTTTTTATAGGTGATGAATCGTTAAGATCAATAATTAGGATCAATACAGCAAGACTAAAACAAGATATAAGCGTCTTTCAAATCAAAAGAATATTTTCTGAGGTAATTTATACGGACTTATTCGTAACACGTCAACTGCCGCTTAAATTCTTATACGCTGGACTATTTTTTGTGGAGCTGTGTGAAGTCTTAGGTCTGCACCGATAAGCCACAGACGATTGACGCCTTGGACAAGAACATTCGCCACATATCACTAACATACGGCCCCCATTGCTACAAAAAGTGATAGAAAATTGGACTTCCCGATTAGACGTTCTCCAAGCCAACCGAAGTAGCCATATACCAGAAATCACATTTAAATGAAAATGGCAAAGAATCATCTTTCGAATAAAGCCAAATTCATGGCGATTTATATCATTTAAAGTTGTTTTATTTGAACCTAAAGTTCTGTACCTCTAAAAAAACACCCTTTAGAAAATCACTTACTGAACATACTAGTATCATGGCAGTTACTGTTTAAAATGTTGCCGTTATAACTTACTTTAATGGGTGTTTCTGTTCAAAACGTTGCCATTATAACTTGCTATAATGGCAGTTACTGTTCAAAATATTGCCTACTAACCTGATATCAGGTGTCTCTTCAGCTCTTAGTGAAAGCTCTAGAAGCAATCAAGATGGTTTTGAAAAGTAAGCAAGACAAAAGTGGTCATATTCAAAAGCCTTGATAATATTTCATACTTTTCCCGTTAAAGATGCTCGGGTGAATTTTTTAATGTAGAATTTTACTTAGAAGCTGTTCACAAATAATGTCATGCTTTGAGAGGGGGAAGGGGGTTCGCGAGATTGCAATGAGAGGAAGGGAGGGGGTAACAAGAAATGTGTCATCACGCTTTTTTTTTTTTGTGGAATAGCTTAATAAACAAGTTCTGACTAGAACTATACGAGCCTACTTTCCCGTATACCCATACTACTTTCTAGTGCCTGATCAATACTCTCAAAAATAGCTAAAATCGCAAATTGTTTCAAACATATTTTTTAAATATTTTAAGTTAATTTCTAGGAATAAAATATTCCTCACTCATCTAAAAAATTAGTTGCGTAAAAAATAAAATTAAAAAAAAATGAAAAAAAATAAATAAAATAAAACGAACAAATAAAATAGCAGCACTTTTTTTACAAAGCAGCTAGTACACTTTTTTCCATTAAAAAAAATCCTTAACAGTTTTCAAAACGAAAAAATAATAATTAAAATTAATAAGCTCATTAAAATAAATACATCATATTAAAAAAAAATCGTTTCTTTTCCCCTGTTGCCAAAAATAATTTTTTAAATGAGTTAATGCACTTACCAAAATAAATGAAAGCAAAAAAATGTCAACTTAAAGAAATACTTTCACTGTCAAAAAAAAAAAAAAAAAAAAATCGTCTGCCCATATCTTTATGTAGAAACATAAATCACTTCGAGTTTATTCCCCGAAAACTAAATACCTAAATTAAAACTTTAGCGTGAAAATAAAAAAAATCATATCAACAATAATTATTTCGCAGTTAAAACCGAAGCTGCAGAGTCGGAGTCGGAGTCAATCTCATTTTGATATTAAGGAGTCGGAGTCGAATCTCCGAGAATCGGAGTCAGTCACTTGTCCTCCGTGTATAATTTTTTGCCAAAGCTACAAAGTCAGAGTCGAAGTCGGGGAGTCGGAGTTCAATTAATTGTCGGGAACATGAGTCGGAGTCGGAGTCAGAGGCACCAAAATTATTGGAGTCGGGAGTAGGTCGTCAAGAGCTATTTCCAACAAAGTTTGTTTGAAGTAAATCCGCCTTTAAGTTCGGAATCTATATTGACTTTCAGTTTCCCCGTAGGCGCTAATGTTAAGAGATTTGAACTGTTCAAAATTGAGCGAAAACTTGTTCAAATAAAAAAGATATTTTCGATACATGTTTTTCATCAAAAGCTTTTCCCTACAAAGTTTATTTGGAGCCACTTCGTCTCTATGTTCAAGATTTATTTTTGCCTTGAATTTCCCCGTAGGCGCTAATGTTAAGTTTTTTTGAACTGTTCAAAATTGAACGAAAAATCGTTCAAATCAAAAAATGAAATATGGGAATGAGATGTACTCGCCGAGATCTTTCGAACAAAAAAAAGTTTGTTCGAATCGGACTATTCATTCAAAAGTTATTAGGGGGGGGGGACAGACAGACAGACCGACAGACCGACGGACCGACAGACCGACAGACATTTTTCCCCATCTCAATACCTTACTTTCCAATTTTTAATTTTTCGATACTTATTTAATTATTTTATTTCTTTTTGACTTTTTTTTGTTTTTCGCGATATTTTTAAGATGCATTAAGCCTTTTTTCATGCTTTTTTCTTCTTTTTCTGACTTTTACTGGGAAAGTAGGCTAAATATTGCGTGACGTGGGACAAAGGGAACGAGGGAGTGTGGTGAGGTATGTCACTTTTACAAGGGGAGGGGAGGGAGTGGGGAGGGGGGTTAAGAAAGATAAAAAAAAGTGTGACATCATTAATGGATAGCCCCTTATCTGTAATAAATATCAAGTGCATTTGTTTTGTAAAATAAAACTCAACGATTTTTAAAATAAAATTTCAAAATTGCAGCTTGTTGTGCCACCTTTGGAGCTTACTATTACAAAAGTGGCCCACATGCTAAAATCACTTTTAGAATGTGAATTAAAATATCGCAAACAGTGTTTTTTTCCTTGCAGAATAATACAATATTCAATTTTAACAAGAAGTTCTGTCTAGAACTAGACGAGCCTACTTTCCCGTATACCCATACCCAATATTCTCAAAAATAGCTAAAATCGCAAATTTTTTCAAACATATTTTTAAAATACTTTAAGCTGATTTCTACGAATAAAATATATTCCTCACTCATCTAAAAAAATTAAATGCTTAACAAAAAAAAAAAAGCAGCAACTTTTAAACAAAGCAGCTAATACACTTTTTTACATTAAAAAAAAATCTTCAACAGCTTTCAAAACGAAAAAATAATATTTAAAATTAATAAGCTCATTAAAATAAATACATCATATCAAAAAAAAAAAAAAAATCGTTTCTTTTTCCCCTGTTGCCAAAAACAATTTTTTAAATGAATTAATGTACTTACCAAAATAAATAAAAACAATAAAATTTCAACTTAAAGAAATAATTTTCATTGTCAAAAAAAAAAAAAAAAAAAAAAAAAAAATCGTCTGCGCATATCTTTATGTAGAAACATAAATGACTTCGAGTTTATTCGCCGAAAACTGAATACCTAAATTAAAACTTTAGCGTAAAAATAAAAACAAGTCAAATCAACAATAATTATTTCACAGTCAAAACCATAGCTGTGGAATCGGAGTCAATCTCATTTTAGGGTAAAGGAGTCGGAGTCGAATATCTAAGAATCGGAGTCAGTCATTTGTCCTCCGTGTATAAATTTTTGCCAAAGCTACGACGTCAGAGTCTAGTCGGGGAGTCGGAGTCCGATTAATTGTCGGGCATAGGAGTCGGAGTCGGAGTCAAGTGCCCCTAAATTCTCGGAGTCGAAGTCTGGAGTTTGGCGTCAAGAGCTATTTCCAACAAAAATTGTTTGAAAAAAATCCGCCTTCAAGTACGGAATCTACATTGACTTTCAGTTTCCCCGTAGGCGCTAATGTAAAAGGATTTGAACTGTTCAAAATTGAACGGAAAATTGTTCAAATCAAAAAGATATTTTATATACAAGTTTTTCATCAAAAGCTTTTTCCTACAAAGTTTGTTTGAAGCAAATTCGCCTCACAGATCGGAATTGCCTTGAATTTCCCCGTAGACGCTAATGTTAATTTTTTTTGAACTGTTCAAAATTGAACAAAAAATAGTTCAAATCAAAAAGTGAAATATGGGAATGAGGTGTCCTCGCCGAGATTTTTCGAACAAAAAAAAGTTTGTTCGAATCGGACTATTCATTCAAAAGTTATGAGGGAGGGACAGACAGACCGATCCTACAATATCATGGCTTTACTTTAAAAAACAAATTTCAAGAAAATAATAGCATAACACTGTATTATGGTAAAAAACTGTAAAATACAGTAGAGCTCCGAAAATTACCCTAGGTACTACAACATTTTACAGATTTTTTCCCGAGGTTTTCTTTGGAAACATACATATGGTCACCATTTGAATGATGTAAAATTATTAAACTGTAAAGTTTATAAGAATTGAAGTGAATGTGATAAAGAAGGAAAATAAAATCTTTCGATCTGAATCTATAATAGCTAAAAAATTGAAGAATTTACGCACATGTATACAAATGCACATGAATAAAAAAAAAAAATCTTACTTGGAAATTATAACTACTTTCCCTCAAAAGAAAAATTAATGCAAGCAATGGTGACTAATGAAAAGGATCTCTTCAAGTTCAACTATACCTGCACTGCACACACGTTTTTGAATACAGTACGGTCATTTTGTGGTAAAAAATAAAATGAACTATATTTTTTAGAGTGATCTACCTAAAGAACACTGACCACGTTTGACTTATCTACTACCTTATTTCCGTGTCAGGTGCTAAAACTGGTGACGCGGCTTTACTAAAACGTCCATGTCCCTTTATTCTTTCTAACATTAAATTTATGCGCGTGATTTTATTCTTCAAATACAGGCAGATAGCATAAATGAGAATTGTTCTTTGGGGCAGTTATACAGCCATTTCTGAAATTTATTCGGCAGCGTCTCTACTTTTTTCAAACTCCCTCTTTTAGAGTATGGTCTAAAGGCTGTACCAAAGAGAGAATCCACAAGGGGGCTCTTCGCACGGTGGTGTTTAAGTTTTCTTTTTTAAGTGAAGTACATAACTGATATTTAACATTCTTGTCACATTCCAGCAATCTTAAATATCACTTTAGCTCCTTCTGATTTGAAGCTGGGACACGTAAAAGTCTACTTGTTGCTCCGAAGCAAAATATTTTTGAAATCTATATAAATCATTTAAGTACTAACAGTTGATGCTTGTTTTTTTTTCAATTAACTGCAGAATCAATAAAAAATGATTAATTGTTGGTAATTATTAAAATTGTTTTTAAAAATATAAAATGTGTGACAAAAAAAATACTAAGTGTTGGACATAATTTGTACTATTTTCGCGAGAATGACTCCTTTAAGTCTTACATTTACCCATTTCTGCTTTGCAATTCAAATTGAACTCGAAATGCCTTCACAAGAGCCTCGTGTTGTGCTTAAATAATTTTAAGATTAAAACTGCATTAATGGGTTAGTATAAATTAGATAGCATATGCTTGTTGCAATGTTATTAATTTTGTTTATCTTGTCTTTTTTCTGGACTCGTTTAGAAATGGGCTGCGGTGTTCCTGCTGATCTCTTGTGTGGCGCTGGTCACTGGGGCCGAGGTCGACAGAGAGAAGCGCGCAGTCAAGGGCGGTAGGAAGACGCCCGCCGGAACTACGAATGAAGGACATTTTCATACAGGCGAATGGTGGAAGGTCTGGTGGCAAAGATACATAGGTGAGGTAACAGACCCAACAGTTCGCCCATTAATATTTCCTACAGATGAATATGGCAATCGGGTGCCTTGTCCGTGTCTTTTACCGGGGGGTAGCACAACGCCAAGTCCCCCACAGACACGACCCCCACCACCCCCACCAACGCGACCACCAGTGCGGCCGCCACCTCCCCCACCCCCTCCGCCTCCCACGAGGCCACCAGTAAGGCCCCCGCCTCCACCACCCCCTCCGCCTCCCACGAGGCCTCCTGTTAGGCCCCCACCTCCGCCACCACCAACGAGACCTCCAGTAAGGCCTCCACCCCCACCTCCACCTCCTCCTCCAACTAGGCCTCCTGTTCGGCCACCACCACCTCCACCACCCACAAGACCACCTGTCAGACCCCCTCCACCGCCCCCACCTCCTCCCCCAACACAACCTCCAGT
This sequence comes from Uloborus diversus, assembly GCF_026930045.1. NCBI lineage: Eukaryota > Metazoa > Arthropoda > Arachnida > Araneae > Uloboridae > Uloborus > Uloborus diversus. Next base: position 114,742,752 of record NC_072735.1, read on the forward strand.
TAGACCACCTCCTACAAGACCACCTGTTAGACCTAGGCCCCCTCCTCCTCCTCCGACGCGACCACCAGTGAGGCCACCCCCACCACCTCCTCCGACGAGGCCGCCCCCTCCTCCACCACCACCTCCTACTAGACCACCCCCAACTAGGCCTCCAGTCAGGCCGCCACCAACAAGACCCCCAGTTAGACCACCACCACCTCCGCCCCCTCCACCGCCAACAAGGCCACCGCCAACAAAAGCACCTCCTACTAGGCCTCCTGTGAGACCACCACCACCACCAACCAGACCACCTCCACCTCCTCCTCCACCACCTACAAGGCCACCACCAACAAGACCGCCGGTTAGACCACCACCACCTCCCCCACCAACCAGGCCACCACCTCCACCACCAACACGGCCACCTGCAACACGGCCACCTGCAACACGACCACCAGTTAGACCACCTCCTCCACCCCCACCTCCACCACCCACTAGACCTCCACCTCCTCCTCCAACAAGGCCTCCAACTAGGCCTCCAGTTAGACCGCGGCCTCCACCTCCACCACCGACTCGTCCTCCAGTTAGACCGCCTCCACCACCTCCACCGCCGCCAACAAGACCACCAGTCAGACCACCACCACCACCGCCGCCAACAAGACCACCTGTCAGACCACCACCACCACCGCCAACAAGACCACCTGTCAGGCCTCCGCCACCACCACCGCCAACGAGACCACCCGTTCGACCACCACCGCCACCTCCACCAACTAGACCACCAGTTAGACCGCCACCACCTCCTCCACCTCCACCTCCAACAAGACCACCTGTAAGACCTCCACCACCTCCTCCACCTCCACCTCCAACAAGACCACCTGTAAGACCTCCACCACCTCCTCCTCCAACAAGACCACCAGTTAGACCACCACCACCTCCACCACCTACAAGACCTCCAGTTCGACCACCTCCACCTCCACCACCGCCTCCCCCAACGAGACCACCAACAAGACCACCTCCAACAAGACAACCACCAACAAGACCACCAGTCAGACCACCCCCGCCACCACCACCAACTAGACCGCCGGTCAGACCACCACCAACAAGACCTCCAGTTAGGCCACCACCAGTAGAGGAAGATTGTGTATCTGAAGGACCTCCTCAGAAGGTTCCCAGGCCTGATCGACCTCAACCAGACGGATCTATGCCACCATGTGCATTAAGTGGAAAGAACTTCTGCATACTCACAGACGACTATCCTGAGTGAGTACTCGATTTGTTACTTTCAATTCCCATTGCATCCTTGAGTGTGATGTTAGTTTTGCCTCGTTTTTACTCTTTCTCCTCCATACAAAATAAAAGGGCTGTCCGAAAAGTAAATATAACGATTTGAAAGAATGCCCCCTTTTTTTTCAAAACAAAGTTTTGTTTTGCATGAAAAAGCATTTCATAAACTATTTTAATACACATATACAATTGTTCAGTTATTTTTCTTAGCCTTAAAGCAGGAATTAGTAAACGGAGGGAGCGAGTCCGATCATTGGCTTAGCAAAAGCTGAGGTAAAGACGCCAAGTCATGAGACTCAACAACGACGAATGGTTGACATGTTTTGCGTGAAACTAGCGAAAGAAATCTGATTTTTTTCAATGCTTTGCTTTAAATCTATCACGTGACTTGGGATCTTAGTTTCATGACAGAAAGTCTTCTCTTTCTCGATTTTATCTCTTCTGAATAGTCTTTGCGTGAGACCATTTTTTCTGTGCCAGAGCTCGTATTATTTCAAAAGGATTTTCTTTGCATACTGTGTAGTCAACGAAATTATCATCGATGTGTTTGTCTTTTTAAAAAAATCTCTAAATACAAGAGCCGTAAGTGATAATAACAGCAATATTGAGGACTCATCTATGTTTTCATGCTGAATTAATTTTATCAAAGGAGGAAAAATAAAATCAAAGAAAACATACTAAAATGAATTTTTTCTTTAATAATTTAAAATTTAACGGAAAAATGCATGCGAAAAATCTCCATGTCCCGTAAGTTAGAATTCATGCAGCTGAGGAAAAACAAAAATTAATTTTAGTTTCAAAGGGACCATTTGTTGCATTTATCAACGTGACTTGAGAAATAGACATACAGTATGATCAGTAGAGTGGTTTAAAAAAACTTTTTTTTTCCACTAGAGTTCAGGACACCCCCTATTTTTACTTTCTTCTATATCTAATATATAGAAGAAAGTATTGGATTCGTGCAAATTTTCGAATTTCGAATTTTGACGGATTCGAACGTTTTGAGGTGTTCTGAGTCCATTTCGACTATTTTTGGAAAATGTCTGTCTGTCTGTGTGTGTGTGTATGTATGTATGTGTGTGTGTGTCACGTCTGTGTGTGACCAGTTTTTTGTGGCCGCTCTACAGCAAAAACTACCGCACGAAATCGAACGAAATTTGGTACACATATGTGCCCCTATGTGAACTTGTGCCCATTGGTTTTTGGCGCGAATTCCTCCAAGGGGGGTGGAGCAATGGGACGTTTTTTGAGTTACGCGTGCTTGCTATTCCTCAGGAAGTAACTGGCGGAATCAAACAAAATTTAGACCATAGGTTGCCATTAACAGGAACAGGTGCTGATTCAATTTTGGTGGCAATAACTCAAACGGGGGTTGAGCTATAGAACGTTTTTTGTCGTCAATTGTGACTGCTGTATCTCAAGAAATAGTGAACGGAATGAAAGAAAAATTTATCGGCAAGTAGACCTTAGTGGGTATAAGAGCTGATTTTATTTTGGTGTCAAAAGCTGAAAAGGGGGTGGCGCAATCGAATGTTCTTTTTTTTCATTGTGAGTGCCATTTCTCAAGAAGTAATGCTACGTTCTGGATGAAATTTGGAATAAATGTGAATCTATTTGTAAATAGGCGTTGTTTCAATTTTGGCGCCAATCGCTCCATGGGGGTCTGATTTTTTTTTGTGTTAATAAAAATAGTTTTATAAATGCAATAATAAGAAAGATAAATTACAATACTCTCGTCTGCTTATTTCACGTGATTTTAATTTTCGGGAGATAATCGGAAATGTTATCGCAATGATTTAAAATTAATAACCGTTGCCATTTTATGTTTGTTAACAAATAAAACATCTAATTAATTCAAGCAAGGCTTTTAAAATAACTTTCAAATCGTTCTTTGCTTTGCTTTTGCGGGAATTCAGGAATTCGGACGGTCGTCAAGTTTTTTTTTTTTTTTTGCTGGGAATATTGCATTCTTTTCAAGCATAGGGATCGATCAGAATTCAAAAGAAAGATATAGAAGAAAGTTTCGTGATGGCCACAACATACTAGTTTAGACTTACTATAGTATTATGCTGTAAAAGTTTTAGCTTCTTACTCAAATTTTAGAAAGGTGCTCAATGGCCCCTTAATTTAACATCATTAGCCGTAGCATAAAAATGCCACAAATTTAGAAACATTTAATTTCCCCAGCTTTTTTTTTGTAAATAATTATTTTATTGCAATATATATGCATATTACTAGTGTATACGATAATGTGTAGCATTGTGTTTTCAATTCAATGTATTTTGTAAACCCCCATCCCCATACTAATGAAGTTTGGGGCAGGGGGTTGAGCACTCTCTTTCAATTGAAATAAGAAGCTAATATTCTTCCAGTATAGTACTATCCACAAGTCTAAAAATATTGAGGTTGTCCTGTTATCTAGGAGAAACTTTTTTTTTTTACATGTGTTTTTGAACCACCCTAATGATCAGTGGTATTTGTATTCCGTACATCTTTTGCTATTTCTTCTCGAGAAATGAGCGATTAATTTTTTAAACGGCTCCGTCCAATTTTTTTCGTCTGGACACAGTAAAGATTTCACCTTTTTATAGCAGTTTAAAAGCTGCATACAAGCTATAAATCTGCGCACCGATTAAAATGATTTTTTAAAAATAGATAGTACAGGCTCTTAATAGCAAAATCTTCATTTTTCTTGCCTCAGTACTTACGAAAAAATGCTTGCCTCGTTTGTTTTACATGTTTGAAATTTCTTCTCAGGGACTTCGTAAACCGAGTGGTGGACAAAAGTATGACCAAAGTTCGCATCATGTACGAAGAACTGCAAACCGTTGGTGATCCAGAACTGTTCAAACATCAATTTGGTGACAGTCCCGCGGCTCGAGGAAGCTTCGCTTGCGAGACAGAGGCCAACATCATGCGACCCGGCTGGGCACAAGAAAGCATCTCCGGCGATTGGATGGTCATCATCAACACAGACCTGTTCCCACAGAAAGTCAGGACAGAGAGCTGCTCGTGAGTATTTGTTTGATTATTATGAAGCTGCGTATTGGTTTAATAAAAATTTCAGAAACTAGTTGCATTTCCCAAGAACTAAGATCTATTCGTTCATGTGGCACCTCTATTGCGAAAGAAATTCGACTACCAGTTTCGCCAGAAGAGGAATGCACCTACGCTCTATCCGTTACGAAACCGTACTAGGAATTTAATTTCGCCGAGAGTATTGTATTCGACGCCAAATGAATGCTCAAGGGATCCTTTACATGCCGCAAAAACGACATAGACTTTTACAATTTTCTGCAAATTGAAAATCTACAGACTGGATCCCAGCTTTAACCTGCGTCTTTGAGTATACAAAACAAACGCCTAACCAATACGCTACTCTGCCGGCACGCAACGTTAACCTTAGTATTAATCTTAGATCAGACTCCACTAGAGATAGCTCAGGATTGCTCCTCTGCCACCAACATGAAACATGTTTGCATTTTATAGTTACATGACAATCCGTTACTCCGCTGAAGATGAATGGAGTCACTCTTGCTATTACTATTTAAGAAGCTAAACAGCTTCACATATATCAGAGGACTTTGAACGATGCCTCTTGCCTCTGGACGTAGTAAAATAGCAACATTACTAAGAAAAGGAAACGACCCTCAGTCACCAGCAAGAATAGTGCCCACGACCTCCTTAACTGTGCTAAGACAGCTGTCAGAGCAAACATTTTCAGCTATTCGGACACGGAGGTCCCTAAGAGGGGTTAAAATGCTTCTTATCGTTTTTTTGACCAGGATTTTACACAATTGAAATTAACTAGCATAATTAAAACATATTATAATCAATGATCGCCAAGAAGTTATCGCGCCAAAGGGAATACATGTGACAATGAAGAAAGTGAACTATCTTCACGGGGCTGTTATGCATTAAAGAGAGCATATGGTCGTTTTCCAACCCCTAAGATGAAACAGGTTTTTGTGTGGTTGTCACATGATAATACATAGCGTTATTGAATTTAAATACAGTTAAAAAACCTTTTTACTCGTTTCTAGGAGAAGTCTTATGTATAATTTAATTTATCATAATAAATCCGATAATAACCAATAATCGTCAAGGAAGTGTCATGCCCCAGGAATGCGATGACTTGTCACGTGACAAGGAAGAACATAACTGATGGTTTTCTCACGGGGCTTTTTTCTAGAATACTTTCTCCGAAGTATTAAAGTTTCAATGGCAACGTTTATAATAGACGCGGTATGCTTTATTTTTTATTTTATTTTATTAAATGAAGAATGTTCCATATGAATATGATAAAATTCCGTATGAGAAATGAAAGAATATTACACATATATTCACTATATGATAAATTTCCACTGATTTTGAACCTGGACGCTAACTACAATTTAATAGTATTGAACTACAAACAATTGCTTCATAATTTTGTGACTGAAAAAAATTACTTCCGGCCAAAATTAAAGACGCCTTTAAGGAATATAACTGGTTAGCAGGAATATAACTGGTTAGAAATAGCATCGTTCTTGTCCACAACTTTTGTACTACGTTGAGTGACAGTTAGTGATAGAGCTAATACTCAATGAAAAATCTACAGTAACACACCATCAAAGACAGTAGCCCCACATACAACGATGAATGTGCAGACAATGTGTTATCTTTGACATAAATTAAAATAAATCGTGATTTATCTGGCGGGGTAACTCCTTTCCGTGAATTAACAATACTCTTATGACCTCTTTGGGGGTGTAAATTATGTTAACGTGGAATTAGCTCAAACGCGTGCAACAGTTGTTACTAGAAGATGTGTAAGAAACAATTGTGCAGCCATCTGCAATCGGGGGCGGGTATAGACTACTAGAGCAAGAGCCCATGAGTGCCAGACCTAAGTCGTAGTACAAAGACCCAAAATTTTTCTGCGTAAGGACATTACAGCTTTATGAAGTGAATTGTCATGTTTAGCGCGATTCCTTCCTCTATTGTAGGCCATTTTGGAACCCACTTTTTTTTTTTTTTTTTTTTTTGAGGTGAGGTTCTAGAGCATCATGATTTGTGCCTTGGAAACTGAAACTGCATAGGTTAGTTTCAAAGGCATATCTGCACCTCTCTAAAACGTCCTCCAAATCGGAGATAGTTGGATGGAGACCACCAGGTGACGTGGCATGATATGAATCTATGATGTTTAGTTTTAGCGGCAATTTTACGCACCTTTGCTACCTTTTTCCTGACAAAGCGTGCGTGACTTAGCTTAAATAATAGCGAACCTTTCTAAACTGCTGTGATGTCCTCACGTAGAAAAATTTTGGTTCTTTATACTATGACGTAGGTGTAGCACTCATGGGCTCTTAGACTATACCATTTTAAGAGGGAGATCATGCTGAAGAATGATCCTCTTCCTTAGACGAACCTACGGATTTGGTTAGGAAAAATTTCTGAAATTGCTTTGGAGTCAAAAAAAAAAAAAAAAAAAAAGGACTAAATCAGCCAGGATTAAGGCATCTAATAGGGCATAAACGTGATAAATTAATTTCATAAGCAATAAAAAGAAGCAATATCTCAAATATTTGCTTTCAAAAAAAAAAAAAAAAATAATAATAATGAATTGAAAAGACTATTGAAATTGCTATATTTTATTCTAAAAGTGCTTGAACACAATGGGGACGGATACTATTTTTTACGGTTTAGAAGGGTCCTGACCCCCATGATCCCCTCCTTGTATCCGTCTCTGTCTGCATTATGACCAGTTGTTGGTTAAGTTACAAATTGCTGACTGATACTTTGAATAAAAATTAGGCTAGGAGAGATTTTCGTTTTTCTTCAAAAAGTGATTTGTAATTGCCCAAACATCCATGGGCTTGTTTTTCCGATAATTGTTTTGTTAAGTTTGGAACGTAACGTACAAGTAACGAATGCCATTTTGCTTTTACAGGCGTCCAAATGAAGCTTGCTCTTTCATATCACCTTTCTACGATTCAACGTGCCAACAGCGATACAGTTTGCATCGGTTGCTAGCTGTTTATCCTCATGACCCCAACCGCAGTCCTGTGGTGGCTCTCTTCAAATTCCCTGCTGGATGTGCTTGCAGGGTCGATCCCATAAGGAAGAACGACATAGAACAAAGGAAAATTAAGAAATGAATCTGATCGTTGGTTGATTCCGAGCTATGGAAAACTCCTAGTGGAATTATCAGAAATCAGTTAGATCATTTAAATAAATCGGAGATCTCTATGTAACGGACAAACCAGTATTCGAAATATTCGTATGTCACTTATACAGAGACTCCGTTGACAGTGTTTTTTTGTGTTCCATTAGTGATTTGTGGGTTTTTTTGTGTAGTTTTGTTCATAATTGGAGGAGACTTTAATGTCTAATATTTGTGATTTTCTTTTGGAACTTTGATAATGATTGTTGATAATGTTGATGAAGTTGCCAAATCCGGGCCAGAAGATCAAGTCATAAATGTTTGTATCACTTAATATGACATGTTAGCATCAAATGTTTTTGCCAATAATTTCTACAAAAGAAAAAAAAATGTTTGTGTCTGTTATATGTATTTTCAGGTAAATCTTGTTGTGAAGCTTTCTTCCTCGGAATAATTATAAGATATAGTAGTAGAATCTTTAATAATACCTTTTGGACAAATATGTTTTTGTACCACAAAATAAATTTTTTGCAAAAAACATTTTACTTAAAATATTTTTCGAAACTTTAATCTTTTATCGACTGTCTTCTTAAAAATCATTTGAAGCACTTTTTATGCATAACATAAAAAGTTCGCTTTTTATTGATCCAAAATATTTGAATAAATATTTAACTAAAAAAAGCTTATATTTAGGAAGCACTACATCATGTACATAAATGTGATATTCAGTATTTCTACATTGTTCAAATATATCTTTATTTTTTGAAATGCGTTTTGTACAGCGGAATTGAGAGTTATTAATAGCATATAAAATATTCTTGTACTGCGAAATGTTTTACAAAAAGATCAGCATTTTAATATTTTTACATTTTCCTAGAAAGTGTATTTTACTAGATAAAGTAATGTATTTTATAATGTGTTTATTAAAGATAAAATTTGATATTTAAATGTTCCAAAAAATCATGTGATACATTATCTTAATATATGAAATCTTCATAATGTAGGTCATTGCATTGTGTAAAGATAACTTTTCCAAACGATCTTTTTAAATTGCTGTTGTAATGCGTCTTAATAGAGCAGAAACTAGGCAATCTTAGTAATTATACAGACAAAAAAAGAACATAGCCTATTGTCTAAGTTTGATCAATTGCTGTTCATTAAATCACCTGAATTCTTTCTTGAATCATTCATAAACGCTTTTAACGAATAAGGCGTGGTTGGAAAAATTTCGCACATATCATTAATTACTTGTTATTGAGTGTTTTGACTCGTTCAACTTTAAATGTTTCATTGTAAAAGCGTGTATTACTTTTAATTTTACCGAAATTAGCTTCAAAAGCTCTATAAGAAAAATAGAACATTGTGATTTTCACTTTGATTACTTTTTTTTGCCGTGTGTTCTTAGGTTTGCATACAGCGAGTATCCACACAACTATCCACCACGACACACAAATTAGAACCTAAATACAATAAGTTACAACATAATTTTAACAAGTAAACTTTTTTATGGTTTGATCCTTCATATCGCAGCTAATTGGGGGTATTTTATAATTTATTGTAAAAAATAAAACGCGAAAATGTCCTAATCATACATGCCTTATAATGATTTCTCAAATCGCAGTTAAAGTATAGTTATTTTATATAAAGCCTGTTCCGAGTGTTTTAACTACTGTAAAAGAATCATATTTTAAAATTCTTCTAAAGAATTATTCTTGATAAAAGTTATTGACGTTTTTATATTCGTATTTTTTCATTCAATGTGTTTTTTAACAAAAAAAAAAAAAAATTGTTGATGTTGTATTTGTGGTTTAATAAAAAGTTCTGTTGTTACAGTTAGTCCATTTATTTTTTTTAATTCAATCTTCAAAAAAGGCTTTTAGTTTTATTTTATGCATTTGTTTTTTTGTATAAAGAGCAAAATAAAATTCTTTACCCGAAACCGGTTACTACAGAGAGAAATTAAATTTATTCAACCAATAAATGTTAAGGGGAAAAAATCGAAGTACGGGATTACGGAAGAAGAAAACCATTCATAGATTTTAATTCATCGTTAATTGCCGATTAGAAAGAGGAGTTCAAGTTTTTGGATTTCCTAAGAAAAGCTATTTTTATAAATCGGAAGAATTAGAAATTTAAGCACAGTATTGGATCTCCGTGTGTTGAAATTGCCAGTTTCACTAGAACCAATGAATAGAGGATTCGATTGATAGTGTGACTCAATTTTATTCATGCATCAAATAGGTAGGAGAAACTAGGGAGATTTGACTCATTGTTTACAAATACCCCTTTTGTATTTTTTTTTCTGACCGTTAGAAAACTTTCAAACCGACCTTATGTGCTTCCTTATAATGTCTGGTATGTTTTACAGAATCATTTTGATCTAAATAATGTATTAACATTTTTACTGGTAAATTTTCAAGAATGAACAAACTATGTCCTTCCCACTTGAGGGAGGTTTAGCCCATCATAAGGGATATTTGACCGACATAGATTAAAAGTTGAAAAAATGATGCTGAAATTATTTCATGTCTTTTCATTAAACTGCACAAGGTACCGGCAATAATTACATCTAAGGCTATGCCTCGAATAGTTAAATGAATTTAGTTTAATCAGAAAAGATTATTATTGCTACACATGTCACAGTCAAATTTCATTTGCAAAGCCTTTCATTCTATGCCTCCACGGCTTATTGGATGAGGGAGCTTAATAATACAAAGGAACAGAGTGGGTACAGTGTAAATTCAATTACATTTTTTATTATTAAAAATCACAGAAATGAATTTCTTTCAACTGGTACAATATTTGTCACTATAACAGGTATTATAAAAGTGGATCTAGAAAAACTACAAATTCACACACACAAACGAAAAAAAAAAAAATCGAAATGCAATTTCGTCTCACTGTTCTGGTCAAACAGTGTGATGATATTTTTTGAATTAAAAAACCGTTTGATTTTGGTATGAATTATTACCTTTGGCAAGGTAAATTTCATGTCGTCTTGACAAACAGTAGTGACATCTACCACTTATTTGTTAGGGACTGAGTTAGAATGATTTAGATAATTCTGAATGAATAAATTGGTTTTAAGTGTCATCTTGTAATGTAGCATTTGATAAGCATGCTGTCACTGTGGTCTTCGCATATCAATAGAACAACAGCTTCTTTCATATTTGTTTCAGAAATCTCCAAAATAGCTTATCTAACTTCCTTATTTCTAGCCATGTTGAGATTTTGAAGTGTGAATGAATATTGTTACATTTAGCATAGTGCAATGAAACAATAAAAAAAATAATTTAAATAGAACAAGTACGAAATGGAAATGTTTATGAGATATTATATAGCTACGAGAAAGTCATAATCCCATTCAAGCATCCTTATTTTGTTGATGCACGGTTTTCAAATTTATTTTATTATTATTTGTATTAGCAGTCTAGTTGTAATTAAATTTAGTTCAAGGTATAATTTCTCCACTTTTGATGTAAAAGTGCCTTAGGAGGAGTGAGCAACAAATTAATGGTTTCTCACTGTTCCATCATTACAAAACATAAACTCAATAGCTGCCATTCTGAGACAAAGAAACTTGACACCATCATTCCATTGCTGAACTCAATGTTAGTTATCAGGCTAATGTAAGACTAATAACACCAGTCTGTTAAGTTTATTTAACAGTTTAGAAATAGTGCAACAAACAGTGGAGATATTTTACTTCGATGGGTTCAAACTATGATGATGATTACATCTGAATGAATCTACATGGAAGAAGGGAAAATAGCAATGAGACTTTTACGCATGCGCTTTATAATGATACTATGGCCGTATTGATTTATTGCATTATCTTCGTTGAAAATGAAGAGAAACAAAAATAGCTTCTACGAAAACAGCAAAAATAAAATGATAAGTTTTCACTTCGTCCAGAAATGTTAAAGCAAAACAGTAAACTCAAAATTGTGTTGCAAAAAATCAATCAATAAATTAATTTTTGTAGTGAGAGTAAAGATCAAATATAGTTTTGGTTAAAAAAATTATTGCCGTGAACAAATTCTCATTTTTACAAAACTGCATCAAAATAATAAAGAGGCAAAAGCACACATTTGTAACGAACAAACTACAACTCCTGTAAACTAATACTTGTAAATGCGTTCATTTCCGCCTATAAAACGGATGTTTGCCTTTCCATATCATCTGTGGTCAGACGGCTGTTAGTTTTCTTGCATGATAGTTGAAAGTGACATTTTTACAACAACATTGTTGACAGTATGTCAACCTGACTTTTAAAATTTTTTACGAGGTTGGAAATATCAAAACAGAAAATGAATTGCTGCTGTTTCACTGTTTTCTCCGTCTCACTGTCACCATTCCTTGCCTACAGTTTTCAGTTCATTCTTGTAGAATAACTTATTTCCCCTAAGGGTTCTGTGAAATATTAATAAAAATAGAAACTTTGAGCAAGAAGTATCTCATATACATGAAATTTAAGAAATTAAATATAACTTGGTGAAAAAAATGTCCCCTCCTACTTGTTTTTTAATAAAATAGCATTCTTTCAAAACCTTCTTTGAAAGTAATTTTCTTTATGCATAACTTCAGTAATTTAGACACGATTGATTATATGGTATGATTATTTATTCCTGGGAAATGTTTTCGCTTTACAAATAATTATGTCATGTTAAATTAAATTGCAAACGAACGGACTGATATTTGTTTACACTTCTACTATGAAAATATCGCCAAATGTCCTCAAGCTTGGTGACGTGTGGCTTTTTCTCGCCAAATTTAAAATCAAATATAAGTTGCAAAAAATGATGCCAACTTGGTGATATTTCTTTTCTTCAATTTCTCACTAAGCTTCCAATTTAAAATGCAAAGTAGTTAAGTAAATGTAGGTAAGTAATTGTAAAGTCTCAGAACGTGACATTTTTCATAAAAGTTGATGGAAAGAACGCCAACTTAAGCAAGATTACTTTATCATTAAAAAATAAATTAAAAAAAACACACACCTATTTTCACCATGTGTAACATAGTACATAGGTAAAATAACTCGACGAAGCATATTGCACTTTTCTTTGCATAATAACAATGTCTAGAGCATGTGTGAACAAATGCACAAAAGTAGGCTAATGCAAGTTTAGAGCTTCACCTCTAAACGACATGGAACGAGCTATTCTGGGACATCTATTGCTATCTGTTATAGCTGCACATGACCTAGGCGGATAAGAAAACTAGTCCAAATAAAGACTGTTGAGGCTTTGAGTGAAAAAAAAATTGCGACTTAAAAAGAACAAGCAGTTTAGATATCATAATAAACAACAGAGAATGTATTTAACCCAGTCCAATGAATCTACAAACTTAAAATAGTCAAGATTATTTTCAGTTTGTAGATTTACCACAGAAATACCAAGTTACCAATAAATACTGTTTCTGCGGATTGTTAGGTGTTGGTAAAATATAAAGAAGAAAAAAATCAATCAAAAAGTTTACTTTCGCGAATTATTGATCAGGCAAATGTATCTTCAGTAAAATGCAAATAATATCAAACATGGAAAACTAAGCCATCTTTCCTGATAATATAGATGAAATCAAAAAGCCTAATTTCATTAAAATTCTTGATAAGGCTATTTTTGGCTGCATAAAGACGGTTATAAATATTGGAGACTAGGCTCAGTTGATACAGGGTTGAGTTGATACAAGTGCTTTAATTCTCGAGTGCATATGTAGCCACAACAAAGGGTCTTATGAGATAGAAACAGACTAAAGCTTTGACCTACGCACGCTGGAGAAACTGTCTTTTTTTTTGTTTGTTTGTTTCAGCAGAAATCGTTTTTTGTGCACCAAATTAAATTTGTGTGTTTTGCTTACAACTGTCCTACAGGGTTTTTACGTAATTACATCATACAAAGCAAGATCCTGTTGTACTCCTTGACTAAGAAGCAAGATTTTACCTAAGAGAAAATGCTTATATTCGCAGCTGTTTCCCCCCGTTTTTGAGTTAACGTAATAGCGTTGTTTATGTCTAGATGATACATATGATCAAGTTCATACGCATTTACACTTTAACTTTCAAATTGTAAGGTCTTTTTCTTTCCTAAGAAGCTGGAAAAAAGAATCTAATATTTAGGTAAGCCACACTCTTGAGTAGGCTAGATACTATGTTTTGCTTTAGCAACATTCTGAAAATCGTTAATTTGTCAATGGTTAGATGCAAACGTTTTTGAGTTCTTTAAAATAAGAAGTATACTTAAATTGTTAAAAAAGTAGTATTTTATTCTACTGTTCCGTAAAAGTAAAAGAGTGAGAGAAGTCTTGATGTATTCTAAAAACATTGCTGAAAAAAGTCAGCCAAACAATTAAGTAATTAAAAAAAAATCTAACAATAGATCTTACGAAAAAAGTTGAAGCACATATAAATCCTGAAACAAAGGGAGGAATTGCTTTGCACAAACTTGCACACGAAATGGATTTTGCACAAAGAGTGTTTCTTACTTTGTTATTTAAAGCTATTTCGGAACAGAACTCAACGTTTGTGTCTATACGGAAACTCATATATAACTCCTGAAATCATCTCTATTTTTGTTTCAAACCAGGAGCTGAGCAACTGCTGATATCGAATTCTCATATATATGGGAAGGTGGTGCACATTGGGACTCTGCTAATTTTCAAGAATCTGTTTTTAACAGCTACGCTTTTTGTTATCTCTAATAGAAACCTTCACCACTAAATAGTGACAAAGTAACAACCAGCATCTAAAGAATCAAATTGAGGATTCGGCAAAAGAAAGAAAATGGCATGACTCAAAAGTAAATATTTTCTTTATTTTTTACTTTACTTTCTGCCTTTCTTTTTGTAAAAGTGAGCAACTGAATTTTATTTTGTTATAAAAGAGAAGTATTTTAAATATTTTGATTGTGAGAAAATAATGATAGTGAATCTAGAATGACCACCATTTTGGTTTTATTTAAATCATGTGGTGATTGTACCTAGGGACAGCCAAACATATTGTACCTTAGGACATGTCCAAAGGTACAACATATGCAAGGTTCTTAATTTAGATATGTTTAGGAACATGAAAAATGTTCCAATCTGATATAGTCTTTTAAACACATTTAAATGTTTGATAATATCATATTTTTAGTTCATTATGTTAATGCAACAATATATTCCTATTTATTTTAACTTACATATTTTGAATTCAGCAACAATGGACTTGTTGAATGTTATGATATTAAATATGAGTGTTTTACTGAATCATGAAGAGTGTTTCATGGTACAACAGAATATGTGCCAAGGTACAATATGATTTTGTACCTTGGGACTGTTTGGAAGTCTTACTTTCAATGACTAGCAATATTTTATTTTCAAACTGGCTGAATTAAAAAAATATATATATTGCAGAGAAATATATAGATGTATTTCTTGTGGCTTTTAGAATTTAAATTTGATTTAAATAATTGACGTTAAAACTTAAAATATGGAAAGTGTCCCAAGTTCCGACACTCTCTCCTATTTATTTTGAATGGGAACTTGAAGGACTTTTTGTCCGCGATGGATTGAACGTGCACTAGTGACCGTCAGTGTACACGGGGGATCTTCAACCGGCAGGCTTCAACCCGCGACTTTCAAGTTACGAGTTAAACTCCTTGTCGATGAGGTCACCGAGGCCAGTATTAAGTTAAAACTCCAAATAGTGAAGACAAAAAAGTATTAGTCTTCCGGTATCAAGTAAGCAATCACCTAAAATGCAATTCTAGAAAAAATTTTAACAGTGTAGGAGGCAGAAAAAGGAAATCTTGACTGAACTTAAAATATTACAACAGATAATATCACATTAAAAACATATCTTTAAAAGCAACCAGTTGTGAGCTCAACCCTTTCTCTACCTAACTTTCTCTTCCGCTATTATTTTAGGCTAAATATAAAATAATAATATTCATGCAAAGAGATAACTGCGAAGAAAATAGCGCGAAGGAGATCGGTTCAGACAGCTGCGTAGGAGGTCAACAGCGAACGATGTCAGATGGAGTGAATCCTCAAGAGGAAGGTCTTGTAGATTCACTTGTAGAAACAAAAGAGGTCGACAACTGATTAAGAGGTGACGGCACAGTCGGTTATTCTTGCACCTCCAACAATGGCAAAAGTGTTTTCTTTCTTTTTTTGTCCGCCATTTTGTCTAGCTGGTTATAAATATAAAGCTTATGGAAGCTTAATTCTATGGGTTAATGTCACGCATATCTTCGGAAAAGGTGTAGGTCGATTCGTATTGTGGTTTCTATTTTAAAAGGGTAATGAACATTCTGAGGCTCTGTGTCTGTGCACTGGATATATGCTAGCAATTTGAAGATATTAAATGATTGTATCACCCATAAGAGTTATTGCAAATATGGTTACTTCCGTGTTTGGGAGACAGAGGATTGTTTTGGGAAATAGGGGAAACCCGGGTAAAGTGAATACCTTAAGCTTTTCTTGATTATTGTCGTTTAGTTATAACTTTAGAAAATGAAATAAATGTTGATAATCAGTCTTCGTTTAATGCACTTGCGTAATGCAATAGCAATTGTCCTTAATATTAATTACACTATTAGATATAAGGCCAGTTTTCAACAATGGCATGAATATCCACTTTGCTCAACACCCCGGGTAAAGTGAATTTGTTACTGGGGCAAAGCGAACAACAACATTATTTGTCATGAAACTAAACATTGAAAATAAAATAACCATCGAAAATTAAAGGAACGTATTCAGAAAACATTTTTTTTTTTTGCTACAATGCTAATTATTGTAGTTATTGCAAACAAAGAAATTAAACTTAAAAATAAAATCAACGTAGAAAAAAAAAGAACACATTTAAAAACATTTTTTTTTTCTGCAGTGCTAATTGTTGTTGTATTACAAACAAAGAAACTGAACTTAAGAATAAAATAAGCATCGAAAATTAAAGGCTTATATTAAAAAGCATTTTTCTACAATACTAATTATTACAGTAATTATTGTAACAAGCAAAGAATTTTTTTTGAAAAAGTCAACATCAAAAATTTAGGAGCATATTAAAAAAAAAAAAAAACATTTTTCTGCTACAATACTAATCACTGCAGTTATTACAAACAAAATCATTACCATTTTCTAACGCTGAACACTATGACACCACTCAGTACAAACCTGACATTGTATCCTGTTTTCTATTGGCTGATCAGCTTCTTCAATGAACATTTTATCACAGAAAATGCACCTTACATCATCAAATTTCTTTACTTCCTTTTTCTTATCATTCTCTTATGCAGTCCTATGTTTTGCAGTAGAGATTTTTGATTAGTCTTTTTGGTACTTGGTCTTTTAATAGTCTTCTGAGAAGGTTTAATCGAAACATCAGCTAGTTACTTCATGAAAGTCTTTTTTGATTTTTCAAATTTTTGTCTTTGATTGTCCTTTACTGGAGTACTTGCCTGGAGTGTAGATCTCTGTAGTTTTTATTTACGTGTTGTTATTGGTTTTACAGAATGAGGAATAGGTAGTAAAACGGAAGGACTGTAGTAGTTCGTAGAACTTTCAGGTTTGAGTGAAGCGGCGGGAACATCATTGCCTTGGAATTATTCTCTTGTTTCAGATCCCATGGGAGTATAAGGACGTTCTTCAATGGTAGTATTGTCTTGAGATCTTAATATTGAAGGACTTTCAGGTTCGAATGAAGTGACGTGTCATGACCGGGCAAAGTGAATATGGTATTCACTTTGCCCAATCCGCTTTGCCCTTCAGGTACATTTTTCAGGTTACTAAAAACTACTAAAAATTCAGAGCATCTAAACTCGTCTGCTACGGATAGTTGAAAGCTACATAATCGTACATCAAATCCTAGTCATTACTGAGAACATGTCACAAATAGTATTAAAGTTATAAAGGAAATACTAATCTCTGTAAACTAATATTTTTTTCTCCAAAACATACTTTGTTCGCTCACTGGCGTTGTATTAGGTAAACTTGTCCCGATGTGTTTGCCGCACACGGAGCGGCAACAGGCGACCGTGGCTATGACAACGCGGCTGCCGGCCAACTAATTATTTGGGAGTTATAGGCAAAATTCGCTTTGCCCAGGGTATCCACTTTAGCCGGGTTTCCCCTACGGAGCCATTTTTTTAGCAGTTTAAAATTAAAGTTAAATTTAAAGATATTAAGAAGATATTAAGAATAGATTTGCAAGATTTTCAAAATAAATAAATAAATAAATAAATAAAAATTAGTTCGAACATTTATCTTAGATTTTTTTAACGGAAAATATGCAAATATGCATTTAACTTTGCTCTTAGATACATTTTTAACACCTGAACCAGCGTCCTTCAAACGCAAAAAATTTAAAATGCGCCTCAAAAATGTAACTGAGGGACTGTCCATAAATTTTCTCGCACTCTTTTTCAACTTTTTGTTTCCTTCTCTTTTGTCACAAAGTGTCACATTTCACCTTATGCCCTTTCCCATTTGTAACGTTATTTTTCATGAACATTCTTATAAAAAAATGCGTGATGTCACACTTCTTGTCACTCTCTCCCTCCTCCTTAACACAAACTGTCACAATTTCATGAACCTCCTCCTTCCTGAAAACGTGACATCATTTGGGAACAGTTTCCAAGCTATTTTCATGCTTTGTATCTTAACTTAAAAAATGGCATCTTAGAAAGGGTGATCAAAAAGCAATTTAAATTTAAAAATATTATAGATGAATGCTTTGTGATGTTTAAAACATTTAAAACATCAAACATTTTGAAAGTTAAAAATTAAAATAGTGCACATATCCCCCCCCCCCTATAAAATTAGTGTTTTTTTTTTCACTGAATTGATAATTGATCATTAATGGTCTTTACTGTTTTCTTATATTTTACTCCTCAAGAAGGAATTTCACTACTCTAAAAATATTCAAGGAGAATTTTTACGCCTTGAAAATAATTCTAGAATATTTTTGCTGGTGAGAATGCATCATTTTATTTATTATTAGTATTATTTAATGCATCCCTGTGAATATAAAAATCGGGATTATTAAAGAAGGTATAGAAAACGCTATATTTACTTCTAAACAAATAAATATTTGCTGCTGTACTTGTATATCGTTTTCCAGAATCGAGAGATAATTTCTTAGAAACCTTTCCAGACGTGAGCAGTACGTAAAATTTTAAAAGATAATTATTATCGATACTCCTATCAAGCATTGATTCGTAATTTAATATTGTTTTATTTAATCATATCTCTCGTAGCTGAGCATAACTGATTAAAGTAAAGAAACAACTGCAGAAATAATTCAGACAGAGACCAGTAGAAAAATAAAATAAAATGCACCCAAAATCATAAACTTTAAAAAATGGTATTTAAGTTATATTTTTTTATACTTACTTGTGCATTAATTGGATCAAGTATAGATTTTATCCAGGCATCATATGAAGGAAGTAAGTAACTCTTAACTGTATTCTCCTATTGCTATTAAAATAGTCAAATTTAAATACTTTCTAGCAAAATACAATATTGGTTTTATCAATGGAAGTGCGAATTAAAAAATTTCATTACTATTAAACTATTCTCATAATTTAATATTTTTAACAGTTGAAGTTTTGTAACTAAGAATAAATTTTATAAAAAATTTCACCATTATATTTTTCTAAATATAAATAAGATTTTTTTTTCTTTTTAAGTATAAACTTTCCCTTTCAGAACACATGATCTGCCATCTCAATTTGGTTTCACATTATAACTCTTATTACTGATCAATTCGAAACTTGTTTTTATACTGATTTTTTTTTAAAACTGAATCTGTATCATATTTGTATTAATATCTAGAGTCAGTTTGGAATTCAGGCTTCAAAAGTTGTGCTTTCCAGTACGAAATACCTATATTCCAAGTAAACTAATTTTTAGTGAAAAATTATTTGAAAATTTATTTCCTTTATTCAAACTGAATTAACTTATAAGAAGAATTAACTTGATATTTGTCTACATAATCTTCAAATTGAAAAGTAGATTAAGTTTGCGTTTCTGTTGACTTAAGAATCAAAAACATTTTTATCTATTCAGAATGCTGAAGTATACTTAAACGAAGAACAATAACATGGTAAAATTGGTTTATAGCCGATTTGTGATTCCCCCCCCCCAATCCTTTCCCCCCATACATTAGTTTTATTTATTTGTGTATCTAAAGTTGATGCTTAGTTTCGTTTTTCGCTGTACTTTAATGCCGATAATCTTTAAATCTAAACAACTTAATCTAAAAGCTTTCGGTCATTTTATTTGCATCCGCACAAAATATTTTTATTTATTTTCTGGTGTTTCTTTTTTTTTTCTTTTTGTTACACTCAATTATCTCCCATTCAAAACTTTAAAAAATATATATTGTAACTATTTAATTTCAAACACTTTAGTCAGCATCTCTTTCTTGCAAGAGCAGGAATTATTTTCTAAAAAGCCTAAAATACTTGTATTTATAACCTAGGGTAAACTCTTCTTTTAATCAAAAATTATACTTAATTTCATTTTCGCAATGAAACAAAATATCTTTAACATAGGACAAATTTCGTTTAATCTAGCCTTCAGCGTCACTTTTTATTTATGCCCATAATAAACAAACAACACTTTTAATTCTGTCTAGTGGTCAGAGGAGTCTGGCTGCGATGGGGAGGTCTCGGGTTCTAATTCCGGCTCGTACATGGATGTACTTTCTCTACCTTGTTCTTTCTTTGTGTGAATGTGTTGCTATGCTATGGATGGTTGCCTACCCTACAAAAGGGTTCTTAGGACAAGTGTGTACTGTGGAAGTTGGATTTCACGCCAAATTACGGTACAGTTGTAAAAGTGAAGCAGCGTATCCCATATTGCCAGTTCAGCTGGCACAAGTCAACAACGGCACTTTTAATTTATACCCTTAATAAACAAGATGTAGAAACATACAATTATTATGTTTATACAAATAATATAATGACTTAAAACTTTTAAAATAAATATTTATTTATTCAAAAATCCATCCTGCCACATGATTACTTCTTAGTATCGTTAAGACATCTTTTTGATCAATGCTACAAGTAAATACTAGAGAACTAAATAAATTACAATAGTTCTCTCTCAATGAAAGTTCTTTTTTTTTTTTCTTTTTTTCCCCACCAGACCAGAAATGATAAGAACCTTTTGTCTTATATTCTAGTGAAAATAATACACTTTCATTTTTTGCATCCGGATTTCACTGATAAGACTTCTCAATTTTTAAGATCAGAGCTCCCGCTGAGTGCTCCATTGAAGGCAGCCAAAAATTGATGGTGAGCTCTCACTGAGCGCGGATTTGTCTATTTCTATGTAACGTTATAGGAAAATCAACCTATTATGCTAGAATTAGGCCGACGCATCAGCTTAAGTTTAGCCATTTCGGATCGGATTTTTCATTGTTGCACTGCTAGGGTTACTACAGCAAAGTTTCGGATTTTGCCAAATTTGCCGAAAATAATAATTTAGCTGATAAACAATTCACTTGCCGCTAATAATTGCTCACAGTGAACCATCACCAAACGCGATAACTTGCCAGAAAAGACAAGCACTCAAAGACAAGCGCTCCGATCCAAAATGGCTAATCTTAAGCTGATGCGTCGGCTCGTATATATTGGGGCCTTAGCAAGAATCAAAACGAAACTCATTTTTGTCGCTATCATAGTTGGTCTGAGGTTAACCATTTCCTTTAAACTTCCCTTTGCATGTTCAATCCCCCTTATCTTTTCCTCTTTTCTTTATCAATTGCAGTATGGCTAGATTCGGGATAAATCCCGTTTGTTAGACGAATATAGCGACATTATCAAGGAAATAAATTCATAAAATTTATAAATTTCACTAATTTTAATGCTATAGAATTAAAAGGGGTTGAATTCCGCTGTTTTAAAGAAAAAATATTACGAGATTTACTTTCGATTTTGTTGCTTTTAATGGAAAACGTATCTATCGTTGTTTCATTTTTCAGAGGTGGAAAAAAAAGTAAGGCATATCTTTTTAACTTTTTTTTTCTTTGTGTAAGTTTTATTATATTTTTACAAATGAATTTTAAACTGTAACAGTACCATTTTCTAATAAAACTAACAAAAACAAAGAAAAGTATAAAAGGAAAGAAAAAGAAAAATTCTTCTTTATGACCTTTAAAATATCTTGAATGGAATTTATCATTGACTCTTCGTTGTCAACTTTTGGCATAACTTTCTAACTTTTTTGTGTGTTATTTTCACTAGGATTTTACAAACTAATTTTAAGCTCATAACATTGTCATTTTCTGGTGGAAAAAAAACAGTAAAGGAAAGAAAAAGGAAAAACCTCCTTTCTCATCTGTAAAACATCTTGAATTTTCTTTAAGAAATCATTGAGTCTTCGTTGTCAATTTCATTGCTCATAAAAGTATTCCATTTTACTATAATTTCAGATCTCATTGATGGAGATATAATGCTATTACCAGATGAGGATCCATGGGTAAGAGGAAAATACATATTCATAACACATATTTAAATGAAATTTACGGTTCAATTCTTACCAGATCCATTCGTGCCTTTTTTTTGTATAATAAATATGCTTTGCTATTCTTAATAGTGTTTTTGCTTTAAAGATTTACTATTTCAATAGCAGAAAATTAATATTGTAATAAGTACTACTTCGAAATGAGCTTATGTCTTCATACGTTAAGAGAATAATTCCAGAATAATATTTATTGCCAATTAAAAAATATATATACTACTGTCTGATCTCGGAAGCCGCGACTAACACCGATGAACGGTTCTATTTTAGAAAGGGGTGAGAGTTTCATAAAGACCAGAAATGAACCATGGTAGCATTTCTGCTTTACTGATAAAGGAAAGAGAAAAAAAAATAGCCTCAACTCAAACCAACACCTCTAATAAAGGAATCCAATTTAAAACAAAACAAAACAAAAAAAAAATACCCTTACATTTGTTATCTCTCTTCTCAATATCTCCCCTATTTTGATAAAATCAGAAACGACCTGACATATGCGCAAATTTGAGGAAGGTTGCGATTTAAAATATCAAAGAGTATTGCTATGAAGTTCAAATGTAATCATAAATAAATTGTGAGAATTTTCTTTAAAAAATTTAACAAACGAAATTTTTTTTCCAGGATCGAAAATTGTCCATTTTTAAGGAGAAACGTTGGCCAAATGCTGTAGTACCGTACGATTTTAATCAAAGTGTTTACTGTAAGTATTCCGCAAAAAAAAAAAACTTTTACGGTAAGAAGAGCCTGATTTGTGACTTCGAAAAGGTATTATGTGAACCGAAAGCCTTATTTGTGTCTTTAAAAATTTTATGAATCTCAAAATCCAAAATGCGTATTCACCAGGGTTCGAAAATATCATGACATTTTTGAAAACATCAAAAATATCCCATATTTTGATATGTATCGGATATTTTCAATCAGGCGCAAACTAATTTTTAAATAGTAACTGTATCCTCAAATCACTGCTGATATTTTTCTTACATTAATGTGTTAGTAGACATAAAATTAATATTTTTTTCATTATTTATATATAAATATAGCTACATTTTGAGTAAAAATATATGTAGGGGAATGTGAGGCAAAGTGAAATGGTTAAGATGACTGAGTTTTTTTCAAAATGAACAAATCGGAAATTTGTTTTGAAAATTACATACAGTACATAAAGAAAGAACATTCTATTTTATAATAAAACTTGCGTTGAAACAGTTTTTTTTTAATTTTTGGCTGTAAATTTAAGTCTTCAAAAAAAGTGTAAATTTTTCACTTTTTTTTTCATGGGGCAAAATGAAAAATAAAATATTTTTTCTAATGAAATATTTTCTATTCGATTATTAAAAATATTTTTGATCAAAATAATCAGTAAAGAAAAGGTTGAATGAATAAATGAAAAGATAAGGAATTAATAAACGAATAATTAAATGAATAAATCAGCTAGTATATGAAGAAAAATCAATGAGCGAGTAAAAGAATGAATGAATGAATAAATAAGTGAATAACTAAATGAATGAATGTAAATGAATTAAATAACAAATGAAAACGTAAGTGATTTATGCATATTTAATGAATGAGTGAGTAAATGAAACAAACTATTTCGCTTTGCCCCATCCACTTTGCCCTTATGTACTTGACTAACTGTGCAATTTATTTAAAATACAAATAAGCTTAATATTAACCAAATTAATTTTGCATTTTATTAGGAGGTCTCAATTAATATTTAAAATATTAATAAGAAGGACCTTATCATTTCATAGTTACAAAAAATATTTTTGACTTGCAACAAAATACTGCAATATATTACCAAATATATTGCTTTATTACCAAATGTTTTAATCTTTGGCGGTATTTTTTTCCTGACTGGAATGGACTGCACATGGTATTACATAGTTAAAATAATAATAGATAGGTGGAGCTGAAAGCAGAGTAAATATTTCAACATTTCACTTTGCCCCCTTATTTCACTTTGCCCCATGTTCCCCTACCTAAAATGGTATTTACATATGAATGTAATTCAAACATTTGTGAAATGAGATCATTTAATGTTACAAAAATAAAATATAGCATAAAGTGATTGATACAGGTCATTATATTGAATACTGGCTATCATATCAATGAGCTCTGTAAAACTACACATATGTATGTGCCCTGTAAAAATCGGAGAAAAACATCACATAATCACACAAATATATAATATTATGTAAAATTAAATTAAGAAAAAGTTATTTACAAAATATCATATATTAGTGTAATTGTTCATTGTAGTACATAATATTTCAGAATTATTATTTTATTTGAAATTTATATTTATTATAATTGAGGAACTTAAGCATTGTTAGCTTTTTATTAGCTACTTTTACAAAATTATATAAATCAGAAATAAAAATACTTATTGATACATAATAAATTTTTCCTTTTTTATGACCAACTTTTAATTTTTAACAAGGCATTTTTAATCTATATTAAAATTGTTACCTTACTAATAATTTTATGAATATAAATTTTTTAAAAATATATTGTACTAATCAAGTACCAATATTTAGTATAGTACTTTTTTGGTTATTATTAATACTGAACGAATAATATTCACATGATTAATATGTGTAATTTTTATGTTGCTTATATCTCAGTTCGAAAAATATACATCAAAAATATCAAAATATCATGATATTTTCAAAATAAATATATGATATATATCGTGATATATATCATAAAATATATCTGCGAACCCTGGCATTCACGTTTAGAAAAAACAAAAACCCCAGACAGTACTATCACGAAGAATAAAGATGATAATTTGGTTTTAATCAACTATTAGTCGCTTAATAGCACCGATTTTGATTTTTTTTCAATCAGAGTAAGTCTTAGGTTTTAATAATTAATTTTATTATTTAACATGAAGAGCTAAAAATATGCTGAAAAAGTAGATTATGAGTGAGAATTTTTTTTTATCTTACTTTGTTTCAATTTCCTTTTTTTCGCAGTGTTACGGTTCTCCGAAAATAGTAAGAATTTTATTCAAGTAATGCAATACAATGGCTTGTTTACATTTATATAGAATCAAAGAGCAAAATACGATTCTTCCAATATTTTATTAAAAATCATTTGAAACAACGTAAAAAAATAATTCGGACATGAGGCTCACCATTTCCAAATATTCGGACGTTTAGGGATAAAACGGTGGTCATATTAGGATTCAGGGGGTCATTTTAAATACGAATCATGAAGAATTATGTCAGAAGCATTTTGAACATTTTTTTTTTGCCGCAAAGTGTAATCAGAATAATCAAAAATGAAATAAGGTGCTTTTTTTAAGTTCAATTTCTCTTTTTTCTTTTTCCTGATTGAATAAAGGAAGAACTATTGTTTTTAAACACCTAAAGTATTATAATTAATCTTTTGTAGCGCTGCTGGATTTGTACATTATTAGACAAGGCCTGGATGAAATTGAGAAATCATCTTGTCTTAAATTTGTGCGAAGAACAAACGAGCAGGATTATATATACTTGACGCCCTTAGGAGGGTAAGTGTAAAATAACTGAAACCACATTAATCGCTATTTTTTATTTTATCAATAAATTGCATTAATAAAGGGGAGCACACTGTTTTAACGAAATTTCGTGAATGATTATACCGAAAACTCAAGTGAAATAAAACATCTATAACATAAAGCTGGGCTGAAAGCGAAAGAAGAAAACTTTATTTGCAAACTAACGTTCCTGACGTCAAAAAACGATAAAAGAATTGAGGTGCAAGCAGGAGATTCTATTTTTGCTGTCTCAGTGGTGAAATTCACGACAGGTGAAATTCAACTAGCCGGCTTTTATTTAGAAAAGAAGTGACTGGAAAATGTCACAACAATGTGAGTTACCGGAATGCATGGCTCAGCATATTATCGAGATTGGAATCTGGGAAAACATAAAGTAGTGTTGGAGACGCTGTTGGAGGGGTAAGAGTTGCTAATGGAAGGCTGGATTCGATTCGAAGAAGCTGGAACTGTGAGACGTTGACTAGGCTAAGGTCGTCCACGTGCTATCAACTAAATGATGACCAATAGCACATCGAGAACTGCCAATGCTATCCAGTTGGGAAGACAGTTTCGTTTGGCAACAAGACGAAAGATGTCCCACTAAACAGTCCAAAATATACCTCATCAGCGTGGTCTGTATGCACGTAGGTTAATGATCTGTGTTTTGTTGACAGTAAGACATCGTGAGGACCAAAGAAGGTGCGCTGCTGAACATTATGCTTGGACGTAAAGTGAATGGAGTTAAGTGCTTTTTACAGCAAGTTTCAATTCAGAGAGTGAATTTTTTGTCATTTACATGTTGCCACATTGTTTCCTGAAGCATCATTTCATGTTCTTTTCACCGTTCAGAAGAATTCAAGTTCCCCATACAAGTGTTTTTTGCTTTTGTTTTTCTGTGTTGCATTTTGTTACACATGTAGTCTCCATTTTATGCCTATCCAAAATAATCGAGCAACGATTTCTTCACTGTTTTGCATGCTCCCCTAATAATTTTGAGTAGTGTATATGTTTGATTACGAGTTCTTCTAAGATCTCATGAAATATCTGTATTTAAAGCGCAGCTGCTGGTCGTACATCGGTCGTAATGGGATGCAGCAAACGTTGTCATTGGTTGTCCCTGACTGTATTGTCAAAGGAACAGTGATCCACGAATTCATGCATGCCTTGGGATTCTGGCACGAGCATTCCAGGATCGACCGGGACGATTACATAGATGTGCTGTGGCAGAATGTGATGAACGATGGTAAGAGAAGTCAATATATTTGGTACCTTTAGCTAAATGACTCGTCCAGGTAAAAAATTAAAAATAGATAGAGTGTTGCTGTTACGAAATTATTAGACTTGCATAATAATGGTGCTACATACCTCAAAAAAGGGGAGAGGGGGTAAAAAATCACGTTTTTACGCAATACTACTTTTAACTGATTTCTTTCTTTACTCTGTGATTCATTCTCAAATGTGTAATACGATACCAATAAGCTCAAAACATTTATAGTGTTTTTAGAAGTTCGTTTTCAAAGTTCAAACTAGTACGTATAGCCAAAAGTTGAAAAAACTTTCTTCTAAACTCTTTTAAATTATATTGTTATGAAACCACGCACCACTTGTGTCAACTAAACCTTTTGCAAGATTGGGACAAGAAAGAGCATTAAATTTAGATTTTAAATTAGTAATTATTACGGTTTCATTTTAATTTTTGACATTTGCCACCACTGTCGCCAGTGAGTGAAATAATGTAAAGATGCATTTTTAGTAAAAATTATGGAAATTACACATCATACAACTTATTTCGGAAGTTAGTATAGCTCCAAATCTTCTAAAAAGGAACAAAAAACTAGTTCTATAAACGAATGTTTAAGTTTTTAAAATTATAGTAGTTCAATGGCTTTTTATATCCACGCTTTCTCTTTATTTAACAAACATTCAATTTCATTCAGATTTATTCACAAATGTTTTTTTTTTCCTTCCAGATAAGAAAATGAATTTTGCCAAGCATATCCCTGGTGAAATGAATTTCTTGAATTATCCTTATGATTATCGTTCTATAATGCATTATAATGCATATGCATTCTCCAAACTTCCTGGATTACCAACTATGAAACCAAAGAAGTCTAATGTAAAACTCAAGGATTTGGGCCGAGCGAAATACGTCGGAACCTTAACTGACATAGACAAGCTCAAGCTCAACGAGTTCTATGATTGTTCGAAAAATTAAACGAAAAAAATGTAATCCGACTCTATTTTTCAACTGTAATTTTCAATTTCATTTTTCATCGTACCTGAGTAAAATGAGTAAGCATTTTTTTCCCGTTTTCTATGCATTTTTTTTAACTGAAATAAGAGCCAATCAGTAAACACAAGGGTGTGTTATTAAAAGTAGATTAAATAAATGACGTGCTTAGAAATACGACAAAAGAGATTTAATTAGTCATGATCTATCTGAAATCATTATTAGAAAGTAGTCGTTCGTAATTTGTCGGCTAAAGTAGTGAAATGTGTGGCAAAGTGAAATAGTTAAGATAACTTACCTTTTCCGAAATGAACAAATTAAAAATTTGTTTTGAAAATTACAGTACCTACAAAAAGAATAAGCAACGTATTTTGTAATAAATTTTGCATTGAAATATTTTTTCTCGTTTTAGATTTTAGCAGTAAATTTGTACCTTCCAAAAAAAAAAAGTGGAAAAATTTTCACCTTGCCCACTGGGGTCTGGTGATTTTTTTTCCTAGCGCACTTTTTTTCTATTTGATTATTAAAAATACTTGCCGGCAAATGAATCAATCAATAAAAGAATGCATAAATGAGTAAATAACGAAACAATAAACGAATAAATGAAAAATTAATTAATTAATACATTAGAAGAAATAGGTAAGTGAATAAAATAGTAAATTAGAAAGAAAATAAATGAATGAATAAATTAATAAGTGAATTATTAAATGAAGAAATCAAAATTAAACATGCCTGATGTTAACTAAATAAGTACTGCCATGGACATCAACTGGTTTCAATAATTAATTTACAAAAACTTAATAATTTTACGATAACAAAAACCATTTTTGACAAAAGAGAAATGTTACATTTTGAAAATGGCTGCAATATACGTTTAAGTGCATATTTTAAATATTGATAGATAGGTGACTCTTCAAACTGTGGAAGTATTTACCAATCAACTTTGCTCCGCTATTTTACTGTGACCAACATTTCCCTACTAAATGTAAATTTTCGTAAAAATTGTACATTTTATCTACACGATAGGTTACTTACTATGGTACTTACACATAAAAGGGATTGCTGTCTGATAACTTTAATGTTTTAAAGACTAATATTTGCTGCTGAAAGAAATATTATTCTTTAAAACATCTTGAAGCAGTTCGTTCAAGCTCATTTTCTTACCTTGTAAAAAGCTGAAAGTCTATCAAAAGAGGATTTATAGACGATGTTTTTGAGAAGAGTATTTCTTTGTTGCTATGTTCTGTTTATATGAAAAAATTTACTTTAAAAAAGCTGTTCAGAACACAGTAAAGTAATGAATCAATGATGATTTATTTTACTTTTTTGAGCACTCGTAGAATTTCTTAATTTTTTGAAGATCTAAGTCGGTAAAAAACGCCTTGCTTTTGTCCGTAGCCCAGCTTGTTCAAAGGTACTCTGTGGTTGACCGGTTCTATAGTTGGCTTTGACCGATCTTTGGCAAACATATGTGCGCTGTAATGCATTATAGATTTGTAATCGTAATCCAAACTCAAATCATCCAATTGCCACGGAGGAAGCTTTTCAAAATTTTGTTCCATACCTGCAAAAGGACAACTTTGAGTTGGTTCACTTTGAGATTACTAGAAAAAAAATTTGAAAACTTTCAAGATTTTAAAAAAGATTTTGATAGTCTACATACTTTTAATAAAAACACACACATAGTCGGTACTATATAGAATGAACTTCTCTATTTAGATTTTCTTTCAGTGTACTGATTTGTGATCCTGATTGGAACAATTTTTTTGGTTCTAATGATATTGTTTTTTGGAGCTTCACTGTTTCTGGCATTTTATCGCTATTCTTAGATTATTTAATTTGAACGGCTTTCATTCCGAAGAAGAGGAAACTAGGGAGGTTAGATCTATGGGGTTTTTTTACCGATGAAAAGAATATTTAGGGAAAATTGTAGTCATATTATTGGTTGATCAATCAGACAACAGTATTTTTTGCAGGGCAAAGTTGTTTTTATTTGACAAATAACTGAAATACTAATAATCTTTGAATCCAATGATTTGTTACTTAATAAAATAACTGAAATATTGTTTAGGTCTGAACTGATCAAGTTTTGAATTCGGCTTCTGCTTTTCAGATGATATGGAATAAGATTTACTTAAAAAAAGACCACTTCACTAAAAGAGTGAATATTTTATACACTCACTTCAAGTATCACTTATCCAAAGAAAAATCCCCGTTAAATCCACGTTTTTGATTTCAATATCTATGAGTCTTCTTGCATTCATGACCGGGGTCATGTCCCCCTAAGTGTTGGGCCAAGTCTCGCTAGATCTAGGGACATTTGATCCACATGCAGATTCATTCGTTCTAACTACTATATTTCATTTCGTTCTAACTATTATACAAAAAAAAAAAAAAAGGAAAATAAAAAACCAAATATTGGCTTGAGTCTCCCTAGTTTCCTCTAGATAGTTTTTATGCTTTGATATAGAGGATCTTTGTAACCTCAAAATGTAATATCAATGCCTGCAAATAGCTAAATACGTGCAGTATTACAGTTATTAAGAGCTTTAATAACGTTACTTTTAATAAGTACACAGAGATTTAACGCATGTGCAAGACTATATCACGCATTGAAAATCGAAAAAGCCCCTCAAACTTGAGCCAAACGTATTTTCAAGCTCAATATTTTAAATAAAGTTTATCATTTTCAAAAAGGGGCAAAATTCAAACAGAATTTTAAAAATATTACAATTGAATTTTTTATGATTCTTTTGAACACAAAATGTCAAGTATTCCAAATGTAAAAAGTTGAAATAGTATCCATGTCGTCTTTTCCTATTATCTTCCATTTCATCATTAGAAATCTGAAAATGATAACTAGTGTGATCTTCAGTTTTCGTTTATTTCACAGTTGCAAAACGAATTTCACTAGTTCAAAACAATATCAAGGGATGTTTTGGCACCTTCTAAACAATCCTATCAATATCATTGATGATATATCATCGACCAAAAGCGCTCATATGGGTAGGAAAGTGGGAGCTCAAGCACCCCCCCCCCCCTTAGAATTTACTTGCTTTTAGTACTTTTTCTTTGCAAAAATGTAAAAACATTTCTTCTTCAGCCGTTAATGAATAAGTTGTTAACAATGTCAAATTTTAACTCTAATTTGCACTGAAATCAGTTTCCATGGAGAAAATATCCTGCTTAACCATGGGGAAAATATCTGAGCTCCCCCCCCTTACAACTTTGCATATGGGCGGCCTTGTCATCTAACACAGTCAAACCTATATTTGTGCGATCTTTTTTTGTGCGAGCTTTTTTTTTTTTTTTTGTGTGTGTGTGTGTGTGTGTGTGCAGTATATGAGAATTTCAATCAGATTGGGACTCAATTGACGAAATCCATCCACTATAATATTAAAATCTGTTCGCGTCCGTCTGTCTGTCTTTCTGAAGTTCGATCTTCTCGAGAACTACTGCGAATCGAGAGTCAAACGAGATAACGATCAATTCAAAATTTTCCAAAGAAAACAATAGGACCAATCTCATAATTGTACGACTTTAATTAGCGGAGATATTAATTAAAACGTTAATTAACATGACATTATTCAGGAATTTTTATTTCTTTCCTGTTGCAATTTTGCATATGGGTGAGCAAGTAAAATTCTAATAATTCATTTAAAGGAGATTTTCTTGGCTGCTGTCCAAATCTTAAAACAACGTTTCCATCTAGAATTTCATTTTAAATTAATTTAAAATTGGTTGCTCTATTCGGACATAGCCTTTATTTTATCGTCTGTCCTTTTTTTATTTTTTACATTCAACGTTCTTAATTCTTTTCAGCGTATGAAAGTTGTTTCTTAAGCTATGTTTATTGATTGTAGCGTAAGTTTATCATTCACCGGCCTCATATTTTGGTACATTTAGGATGTGTGACTAATTATGTTTATTTTGTTAGACTTTTTCCCGTCACATGGGTAAGTTTTCGAATTGTAATAACTCTCTGTTTCCTTCCTGTTTCTATTTTTGAAATACATTTTGTATCGTTAAAAGAACATGTTAAATTAAGATAGTTTTCATTTCTTTAAGTGAAACAGAGTTGAACAAAAAAAGATCGTTTTTAAGTATTTTAACTAAAGCTAATTTGGAATCTGATGACTTGGTATTAAATTAATGCTGATAGGTATTTATTTAGTCTTGGTGCTTTAGTTTCACATTATCAACCAAAAAGTGTGTGTCATTTTATGTAAAAAGCTGATTGTAATTGTACATAAATATTTCAGATATAGTCTATCAGATGTGATTCATTTTAACGTGAGCACAGATTATAGTTGATAATGCATATATTTTCATCTTTTGTGCTAATTGAAAATACTCATTACTTGTATCATTGATTACTATGATTAACGTTAAAGAGATTTTTGCCAAAAATATGCTCTACTGGTGTATTGCAAACCGTGCATTACGCGTATTTATTTACTCTTTAGCGCTTTAGAAACTGATGTCAGAGTAATACAAAAACATCAGTTGGACATTTCTTTCATTTTTTAAGTAGTCCGTGCAACGCCGGGCACGCAGCTAGTTATTTATAAAACGAGTACGAGGTAGTATCTTCAAGTGACAACAGGGGTATCCCGATGGAAATCAGTGTGACCTCCGACAAATTTCCTTTTTCGGGAAATTTTGTCTAACGATGCGGCAAAATTATCATCACTTGGTTTACTTTGATTATGTTTAAAGAAACAACTCCTATTTATTTCATAAGTTTTTATGTTATTTTCTACGTGAGATTTTTTTTCATGCGGTCCCAATCCACCACATAAAAACACGTTTAAGTGTAGTTAACAATTGAAAGAATCGTTTAAAATTTTCAAATCTTTCATGGATAGAACTGATTACGTTTGAAAAATTTACCTTCTACGATATTCTCCCAAATCAAGTTTATATAGTCGTCTCTATCATGTCTTGATTGCTCGTGCAAGAAACCTAGTGTATGCATCATTTCGTGCATCACAACTCCTTTTTTCATGCACAAGGGTGCTTCTAAAGACAAAGATTGCACTCCACCTACTCTTCCTAACTCAGACCAGCATCTAAAACGAAATAAACGATGATTAAGTTTTAATGCATGCGAAGAAATGTCTGAAAGTATACATAACTTTCTAAATTCCCTTTGGAAAACTTAATACATTTTTTGCGTTTAGTAAGCAAATTCATTTTTAATTATTTAAGAAACTAGATCAACTGTATTCAAAATGTTTATCTGCGACTACATTTTTCTAACTCTTTAACTGTAATCAGGGCTTTTCTCACAAGGCGTAACCAAATACAAGACTCGTTAAAAGTTAAACGAAGCAATGAAAACGGAAAACAGCCAATAATGCAAAAAAAAAAAAAAAAAAAAAAAAAAATGAAAATTATTTTTTTTGACATCTTGAAATCAAAAAATTTTTTTTCCAATGACGTATGTGTCTGTGTGAAGTCACGTATATGTGTAGTTGCGTATGTGTGTAGTCGTGTGTGTGCGTGTAGGGCATAGACGCCACCGACCAGGAGTGGTCCCGCATACGTAAATCCGTGGACAGTGGAGTTCGAAGAGTTAATTTTTTTTGCTTAAGTTAATCCTTAAATGAAAGCAAACGATACGTAACCATGGCCACTGAAATTTACAACGATCTAAACTTATTTTAGTTGTGGTAATAATCTGAATAATAAAAGCAATATCAACTTTGGTCAAGTGAGGATAATAATCACTTCATGATTTCTCAAAAAAAAAAAAAAAAAAAGCTACTTTGGTTGAAAATATTAACATAGAAGTAAAGCGCGGCGTGAGGGGAGGAAGATAATCTGTTTTGTAAAATAAATAAATAAATAAATAAAAAATAAATTAAAAAAAAAAACGCTCGGCAGGTGAGCTTTTGTTTTTAAACTACTCTGAAATACAAAATTAAATTGGAAAATAAATCCAAAAATAGATGTTCATTATCTTGATCTTTACTCCTTTTATCCACTATAATATTAAAATCTGTTCGCGTCTGTCTGTCTGTCTGTCTGAAGATCTATCTTCTCGAGAACCGCTGCGAATCAAGAGTCAAATGAGATACCGATCAATTCGAAATTTTCCAAAGAAAACAATAGGACCAATCTCGTAATTGTGCGACTTTAATTAGCGGAGATATTAATTAAAACGTTAATTAACATAACGTTATTCAGGAATTTTTATTTCTTTCCTGTTGCCATTTTGACTATGGCTGAGCAAGTAAAATTCTAATAATTCTTTTAAAAGAGATTTTTTGGCTGCTGTCCAAATCTTAAAACAACGTTTCCATCTAGAATTTTTATTTTAAATTAGTTTAAAATTGGTTGCACTATTCGGACATAGCCTTTATTTTATCGTCTGTCTTTTTTTTAATTTTTACATTCAACGTTCTTAACTTTTTTCAGCATAGGAAAGTTGTTTCTTTAGCTATCTTTATTGATTGTAGTGTAAGTTTATCATTCGCCGGCTTCATATTTTGGTACATTTAGGAGATGTGACTAATTATGTTTATTTTGTTGGACCTTTTCCCGTCACATGGGTGAGTTTTCGACTTGTAATAACTCTCTTTTTCCTTCCTGTTTCTATTTTTGAAATACAGTTTGTATCGTTAAAAGAACATGTTAAATTAAGATTGGATTTCTTTAAGTGAAACAGAGTTGAACAAAAATATTGTTTTTAAGGATTTTAACTAAAGCTTAATTCGAATCTGATGACTTGGTATTAAATTAATGCTCATTGGTATTTATAAAGTCTTGGTGCTTTAGTTTCACGTAAGCAACCAAAAAGTATGTGTCATTTTATGTAAAAAGCTGATCTTAATTGTACATACAAATGTTTCAGGTATAGTCTATCAGATTGCATTCAGTTTAAAGTGAGCACAGATTATAATTGATAATGCATATATTTTCATCTTTTGTGCTAATTGAAAATACTCATAACTTGCATTATTGATAACTATGATTAACTTTAAAGAGATTTTTGCCAAAAATATGCTCTACTGGTGTTTTGCAAACCTTGCATTACGCGTATTTATTTACTCCTTAGCGCTTTAAAAACTGATGTCAGAGTAATACAAAAACATCAATTGGACATCTCTTTCATTTTTTAAGGAGCCCGTGCAACGCCGGGCACGCAGCTAGTACTAATAATAAAGCTGAATGTCCTCTGTCCTGATCTCTGTCTGTCAGGATCTCTGTGACGCGAATAGCGCCTAGACCGTTCGGCCGATGTTCATGAAATTTGGCACAAAGTTAGTTTGTACCATGAGGGTGTGCACCTCGAAGCGATTTTTCGAAAATTCGATGTGGTTCTTTTTCTATTCCAATTTTAAGGACAAAATTGTCATAAGATGGACGAGTAAATTACCAAATTATCATAACGTGAACCGTAACATGGGCACAAGCCAATTGGCGGGAAAATTCACCATACATTATTTGTAAATATACAGGCGAACCAAAACACCTTTTAATTTTCTATTACGGGCAAAGCCGTGCGGGTACCACTAGTTCTAGAATAAGACTGGCTAATGCATCATTAATCATGTCAAAAAATTAAATTTAGGCTTTTGTGCTTCATTTAATCACGCGTAATCAATAGGTATATCAATCAATTAACAGTATATGTTGATAGAATAAGGTTAAATAGGTGTTTATTGTTGATTTTATTTCTTACTCCCTGATCTTACTATTCCAAGTATAATAAGCGACATGAAACCACTTGCAATAAATCAAAATATTATTTCGAAAACAATCAGATGTACGACATACAGTAATCAATTTCATTTTCAAGCGTATAGTCTCTTAACGGTCATAGATTTCTCAGCAGAAGTCTGATAAACTTAAACTCTCAAAAACTGAACAATCTCCAGAAGTTAAAGTAAAATAAAGCTCTTTCAAAACTAAGCAAACTTAATTGCTCATACACAGCACAATTTTTCAGAGATGCTCTTTCTAGTGTATTTCTTCTCTTTTAATTAGCAGAGTCATGTTTGTCGTGAGCTGTTAGTTGTAATAAATATAAAAAGACAATACTTACTGTTCAAAAGTAAACAAAAATATTTTTTTGACTGATTCTTAAGTATATCAATAAGAGATACCGCAACATACTAGGATTAGCTTAAAAATTTTATCTGAAACTTACCCCATATCATTTTCTATTTCAACATAAATGTCTTCGTCCGTTCTTTCAACCCATGATACACAAGTCTGTGCTTCAAATTCTGATATTGCAGATCGAATCATATTTATATCTTCGTCAGCTAATGAATGGAAAGTTATGTTTTGAGATAATAGCATTTAAATGCTTACCACCTCAATGGTAAACATTTTTGAAGACAATAATTCAGTTAACTTTTTTCCTTATCCAATTGAACAAATATGTACACGAAAGGACATTTTTCAAAACCCCAGAGTGCCTGATGAGACTCTATAGGTCATGAAGGTTCTATTGGTTCTGAGTGAACTCTATAGGTCAGTGGTGTGAAACCTTTTTTGCCCGAAAACCGCGTCTCATATTCAAATGATTCTCGCGGGCCTGAGCACATAAAAACATTCGAAATAAAATTGATATTTTCAAAATAACCTTCAAAAGAAAAGAACATTACAAACGAGGAGTTTTTTCTGCAGTGTACCGAAAGCCTGATCATGCCATCCAAAGACTGCTGTTTCTGCCTTCTGATGGACTCATTAGTCTGTAATGGACTATAACCTAGCAGGAGACAAGTAACATCTCATTGAAGCTGAGAGTGACAACAAAATGGTAGTTAAAACAAATTTGGCATACCAGCGAGAGACCGCAGCAATGATGCGGTTCAACTAGTCAACCGGACTGCCGGTAACAATTTACTGCTTTGTACCCAAGAACTGTTGTTATCATTACTTGATGCTTATTTTATTAATTGCGTCTGTTTTCCAGAAACCTATTTCTGAAGATTTGTCTCCAAAACTCTTCCAAAGTGGCTGATAGTGGTTTTCGATTTGTAACAGTAAACAAATCAACGAGTCACACGGACCAGTTTCGCAGACCACATGTGACTCACGGGTTGTAGGTTGGGCTATTGCTATAGGTTATCAATTTTTTTTATTGATCAATAAATTTTCAAATATATTTTCATGGCACTGTTTTTTCCGCATCTGTTCTTTGTGACAAAATTCATTTATTATGTATTTTGTTTTTTCCATCCAATAAGTTTTCACTACTTCCCATATCGGCATTTGGAAAATAGATTTGCCCACAGTGTGTGTGGGGGGGGGGGGGTTAGTTTTGTTAAACTGCGTCATTGAACGTTTTATGATGCATTATTTTTAGAGACATTTTTCTCTGCTCATGAGGTTCTTGGTTTGCCTTTTGAGGGGTGAGGGGATTCGAGGGTCGGATTTGCCTTTTCTTTTAGGAAGATTTGCACCACTGCTTAAAACAACAGCAGTTAAGGAAAATCTGTAGTATTCTCCGTTGCAGAGTACCTCAAAAGTTGAACAGAAAGAGGCGTTTTACTCTTAACCATGCTTGTTTACAAGGGAGGCGTAAAAGGGGGGGGGGGGGGCTTCCAAGAGAATGTTTGGGCATCTTGATTTGGATTATTTACTTTGTATTTAAAAAATGGAATGAATGAGAAAACCTACATTATTACTGCTCAAATTAATAATTAAAATAAAAAGAAAGATAAAAATGTTTCGGGAACCTTTTGTTCCAAGCGAAAAAACTTAGAGCCTATGTACAACGCCAAACAAAAAGGGAAAATGAAGCAAAGTTTTGAGCTTTTGTGCACTCCGCAGCACGAACAATGAATTTGCTTTTGCAATAGAAAAGAAATTACTTGTAAACATGTGTAAGCAATTTTTTTTTTTTTTTTTTTTTTTTTGAAATTTGGGATGTAACAACATTGGTTTACTCATTTACCGTTTCTATACACAAAAGTAAAAGTTTTATTTCCTAAAGTGAAATGTGCAAGAAATACTCACTATATGTTTCATCCAGTTGATAGATCACAACTCCGTTTGGCCATCGTCCTTCCCTATTAGGCATCGCATTTCTGTCCTAAAACAGGAATTGTTTCGATCAAATTTTGCTCTTTTCATGCATTCTAAATTATTATGATGAAGATTCTAAGTTAAATATCTGCCCTCCTTCTAAAAATCTGTCTTAATATGAAGGAATACCCGATATGATGGTTAGACAACCAGTTAACTTGACATAAACATTATGGTGTGAAGAATTAATTGAAGGCAAATATTTGTCATATATATGTTTTTTTTTTTTTTTTCTCGCCCAGACTGTTTGTGCTATTATTTGAAGAAAATTTTTCGAGGATGCAGCTATTTGAGGCCGGCATAAAAGGCAATGTGTAAAACTAGTTCAAATCGTGTGTAGCTTAATTTTGTTTAGAAATTAAGATATAAATCTTGCATTCAGCACCAGGACATAAATTGTATTTGACAAGACCGTTCCAAAAATAATATAATTAAGATGTACAATGCTATTATTTTCTCATATTTCCTTTTGCTGGATCAAAACTTTTTGATATAAGCACAGTTTAGATTTGTGGGAAAAAATGAGTGACTATTTCACTGTAATGTTAAATTCCATGAAAACTACAGTACAAAGGAAATAGATCAATTCTTCTCGTTTGATTAACTTTTGGTAATTTTTCTTTCAAACATAATAATTTACAAATCTCACAAAAACTAAAATATGCACACAGTTTTATGTATTTTATTAATAGCTTTATCTGATAGTTACTTACAAGTTGTATGGAGCCATTCCTAAGAAATATATCACCTTCAAAAAGATCCAAATACTCTGCAGAAGAAAAAAACACAGCATTCATTTACCATCTGTTCGGCTTTCCCTATTTGATTTTTTTCTGGCAAGTATTTTCAAATTATTCAAGTATACTGAAATACAACAGTCATATTTTAATTTTTTGGCGAAAAGTTCATGCTAAAAAGAGTCCCACCTGCAGTCAGTAGAACTCAAAGCGCATGCGTAGTAAAGATCAGCATCGTCGCAGAGCTGATAAACTCTTATTAGCGAAACGAAAACCGGCCTTTGTGGCCGAGCAGTAAAAACTCTTGCTTTGCGACCTCTCTGAGACTCGCGTTGTGGGTTTAGATACCTCTCAGGTGTTCTTAATGTTATTTTCTCTCTCAGGGCAACAAAACTGCCTTGTTTGTATATTAAAATAAATAAATAATTGTTGCATCTTGATGATTGAAAGCAAAAGCTGTAAAGAAGACCAAAAACAAGGGGTTTCTAGCAAGATTTTTTTTTTTTTTTTTTTTGGAAATAATGTTATAACAAAAAAAAGTACTGTAATCTACCAATTAATTTTTGAACTTTCAACTTAAAACGTCTAGAAAAGAATTATTACTTGATCATTTAATACTTCTGGATAGTTTAAACTCTCGAATAGTTACCTTGAAGTATAAGTCTAGTTACAATTAAAAATCAGTACCCGTTCAAGAAAGTCAGATGAATACTTAATTGTTTCTTATATGTAACTTTTCAAGCAATTTTTCTGTAAGCATACAGAAAATTCTGATGTTACCTTGCGCAGAAATTAGTGAGACGTTGGACTATAGTTACATTACCATAGTGTAACCTTCCACAAAACGATGTATAAAGTTTATAGCAAGACGTATTTAAAATTCCAGTCCTAAGTATGCTTTCATTGAAAGGTTTCTCAAAATCATGCTATATAGCAACACCTACCAGAGCTACTACTACTACTATTGCCTCAAAATAGAGGAGAGATTCTCTTACTACTTACAATGGGACTGGATATCTACAAATTTTTAATTTTTGCATTTAAATCACTTTGCTTCTCAATGCCTCGATTGGTCTCTTATTTTTCTAGAAATCCGTAAGAATGTAAATTTTTTAAAGTGTCCTAATACTTTTGGTGATATAGTGTAAATATATTTAAAATAAAGACGCACGATTCAGGTATTAGTTACCTACTAAACTTCTTCCCTATGCAGAGTTTCCTTCATATCCTTTCAAAATGGCATACGGCAACAGAATTGCCTCTCGCATATGTCTTCATTTTTTCTATGTCAATCATCGTACGTAATTACGACTATCATGAATGCCACAATCAGCAGTAACGGGTAATAAAGGTTAAATGCAAGAAGGAATTGTGACGTAAAGAAGTAGTAATTATGTCGTCAACAATCTGGGTATCTGGATTCAGGCATTGTACCTGTAACAAAACGTGGTTTCAATGTGTCAAAATCAAATAAAACTGATATTCGTAATGACTAAGCGACTGTTTGTCTGCTTCGAATTTGAAGATCCTTTCAACCTAGTTGTTTAGTTAGTTCTAATGAAGTAGGCGGAAATTCTGGGTGACGTTTCCTGTATATGCTTCCTATTTACGGTTAAGAGATCCAAATTTTCGTATTAAAAATTTTGAAAACAAAGTAATTAATGGAAAAGTCCTAAAACAGTGCCGTGTCCAACCCTTTTATGTTAATTAAGAATAAAACATTAAAATAAATCAGTTCGTGAAGCAACAATTCACGTATATTGCTTAAAGAGAAGCACTGTTATTGAGCCAAATTGAACCAAATAATTGAAAAAAATGCACTGAGGACTCATGTGTTATCTTAGATAATTCAAACCTTTGCAGTGTCGTGTTGGTACCCCCACCCCTCCGTGAGGGTGGGGGCACCAACTGCCGAATAGGCCGTGGCCTAAGGCCACGGCCTATTCAGTATTCGGCCTGCAAGAGGAAAAAAAGGGGGGCCCACGGTCCACCTTCCATGTGCGAAAACCAAACCTTGGCACGGCATGGAGCGCGAAGGGAAAAATCTCTGAAAAAGAAAGGAAAACGTCCTGACCATAAGGGATCCTGAAAAAGACAGTCAAGAGAAGTTTTTGTGTAGGATCTGGATTTGAGGGGGGGGGGGAGTCAGAAGGGGCCTAAAAATTTATAAGCTTTCTTTTTATTCAATTTTATTAATTTTTTCCACAATTAAACTTGTTTTGAAAAGCTTATATTGGTTTTGGGGCCCCCTGGGTCTATAATATCATTCAAGATCGTCTAAAATTGAGTTTTTGGAGCAAAAGTAAACAAATTAAAGGGGGAGAGTCCTGAAATCTTCTCTTCTTATCAGTATTAAATATGGTCCACGTTTGCTTTTCTAAGACTTTTATTTAGAAAAATTTGCGGGGGAGTGACTGGAACCCTCCGTCGTCCCAATATCATCGAAAATCGCATGAAATTTGGGGCTTTAAAATTTTGATTTAAAAAAATCCCGGGAGAGTCCTGATGGAACCTTATCTTTCTTGTCAGGTCATCAAAGGCAGTTCAATTTTGAAAAATTTCTGGGGGAGAGCCTCCGAATCGCCCGTTTCTTTAAAATTATCGACGATCATCTAAAATTGCGTTTTGAGAGCTTCAATATCAAAAAAAATCCTGAAGTCTTATCTTTCACCCCCTTCCCTTTAAATA
This sequence comes from Uloborus diversus, assembly GCF_026930045.1. Lineage (NCBI taxonomy): Eukaryota > Metazoa > Arthropoda > Arachnida > Araneae > Uloboridae > Uloborus > Uloborus diversus. The sequence continues at coordinate 114,783,881 of NC_072735.1, forward strand.
ACATCCTAAAAACGCATTTGTGCACCGCTTTCGATGCTGTTAGGGCAAGAAAGGAGTGGGTTTGGAACTTTCCCCGAAATTTTTCGAAATCGAAGATCCAAAAAGGTAATTTAAATGGCGAATAATCGCATTTTAAATACTTCAATTTCAAAAAGTTACAAAGAAGGTCCCCAAAACTTTCATTTTTTTTAATATTGCTTTTTTGGAACTTCAATTTCGAAAACTCTGGGGCAGAGTCCCCAAAATATAATATCTTCTTCTAACGTCGTCAAAAGTGGTCTACAACAGCATTCTTAGAAGTTCCATAAATAAAAATTCCTTAAGCAGTGCTCCCGACACCGTTTCATTAAATTGACAAAGATTTGTCCGAACTTGCGTTTTTATAACTTTAATGTGATGACATTTTAGAAGAGTCCCTAACTCCTTCCCCAAAAGTGGCACACAATCACGTGTGTAAAAACTTTCGTAAAATTTACAGGTGAGACCCCCAAACCTTTTCCATCCTCCTAACATCACTGAAGAACGTTTAAAATTGCTTTTCTTTTCTTTTCTTTTTTTTTTTGGAAATTGAAAAACTCCTATAGGTAGACTTCCGAATTTTATCCTTTCAACTAATGTAGTCAAAAGGAGGCTTATTAAATTTTTAGAAGTTGAATTTTGAAAAATTTGAGGGAATAACACCCGAGCGCTGTCGTTTTAACATCATCGAAGATCTTCTAAAGTTGCGTTTTTCAACTTCAATAATAATTGCAGGAAGAGAGTCACTGACGCCTTTCCATTATATTACAAAAAAAAAAAGACTTACAACGCTCTTAAAACTTCAAATTCGAAAAAAGTAAGGCGAAGAGCCCTGAATCTTCATTATTCCAAATATATTCTATAATTCCGTTTGCTAAACTAAAATTTTAGAACCCCCCCCCCCCCCGCCCCGATCCCATATTTTTGTACAAGTATCATATTTACAATTCAATTCATATTCTCTTACAGTCGAGTCCCGACTTACGCGAGGATGCGTTCCAAGACTCCTCGCGTAAGTCGAAATTTCACATTCTGGAAAAATTCAGGTATATATTTTTTTAGAAGCATACCAAATTCTTTTAAACACTTATAAATACCCCTCAAACTGCTTTAAAGCATTCCTCAACTGTAAATTACAGTTTCTTACTTAAAGAATCATATTTTTACTGTATTTGAAAAATGAAAAAAAGTGTTTTTTTCAACATGAATTACTTTAAGGTGCACAAAATTAATGATCAAGGACTAAAATAAAACAACACGGTTCGCACAGTGTGTAGTAATAATAAAATGCTGCACTACAACAGCACTGTACAGTGGATTAGTAATAATATTTATGAGTAAAAAATGAAGATGATGATTTTTGCTCCATGATCAGATTACTATCTAATACATTTTTAAATACGGTTGCTTTGCCTTTTCTTTAAAACGTTTCCATATATGACAACAGTCAATCTTCTTATTACCTTTAAACCACAATAGAAGAGTAATTTCCATTTTCATAATATTTACTTTACTTACTTAAACATTATTCTGCAGTCTTCAATACAGAAACTAAGTTCAGAACTTTTGCGGATATCTTTTTGTTTCGACTTTTTAATTGTATGTATGGTAGATTCACTCATATTTGTGTCGTGCTATCGTTGACGTTGTGTAGTTGTTCAAACATATCGATAATCTTAACCCTTTTTTTGTCAAAAAAACTTCGTTTTTCCTCCCATCTTCCCAAACTTTAGATGAAACAGCGCATTATGATGCCATTAAATTTCATCAACTTTAAAATTTAGAACGAAAAAAAGATGAATGAAAGATACTGAGTAGTTACTTGATGCACTAACAGCGCGATGTGTAAACTAGTTTGGTGTAAGAATTTTTGCTGTCAGTGATGCTAAACGTACGTAATAATATTCATGAAGTCAATATTTAGTAGCAATAACGAAGCCGGTACTTAATTCAAAATTAATTCATGTTGTGGACGAGGAATTCGCGTTAGCTATAAATTCGAAAAATTCGCGTTATAGCTATTTCGCGTAAGTCGAATCGCGTTGTAGCGGGAGTCGACTGTATTTAGTTTCAATGAAACCCATTCTAATGCTCCGCGACTCCTTCCCCAAAAAAAGTCATATTACAGGCGAGCAATTTACGTCATCAAAAAAATAAATAAATATATTATTCATGAAAAACTCGTGTTGTAGCCGTTTCGCGTAAGTCGATCGCGTTGTAGCGGGATCCGACTGTATTCCTTTTCTCCTCATAGTGGCGAACTCTCCAGATTTCTACCTCTAATGATCCCTTTGTAAACTAAAACTCAATATTCCCCCATCCTTCTCTCTCTATATATATATATGTATATGTGTGTGTGTGTTTATGTGTTTGAAAATAATTTGCGGGGCCGACAAACTTGAAAAATTGTACTACAAATATAGATCAATACGATTTTTAGTAGGGGGCCCAAAGCCAGATTTTGCGGGTGGGTCGAAAATTTGAAGTTACGTTACTGTTTAGTATAGACCAAAAGTGGATTATTTAGAAAATATATCTCTATAGAAAGGTAAGAATTTGAAGATCCTATTTATTATGAGGCGTTATCTGAGGCGAGATAATTTGGAGCTACGATTAGGCTTAACTAAGTGTTGCATTAAGATGATTCTTTTTTTTTTTAAATCTGAAATGGCGTTTGTCAAAGATTTGTGCCCTATATTTCGTAACAAATTAACTACGTATGTAAACTCTTAAACGTATGTATGTTCTCACTCTTTAAACCTTCGTACATAGTTTTAAATCTAAAAAACCGATTTCTTTTACAATTTCTCTCCCTAAATGTAGTTTAAAATGGAAAGAACGCCAAAAATGGTTGGTTATTGGCGTTGACATTATTTGTTTAATTAAATGATCGGCAAAACAAATATTTTTTTGTGCATTTGTACCAACATCGTGTTTAAAAAAATAGTTGATAACTGTTAACATTATTTATTTAATTAAATGAAAGGTGAATAATTCTATTTTTGTGCAATTGTACCTTTAAATATAACCAAGGTACACGTATTTCACTGTATCCCTATTTAAAAACAGTATTTATACTCATCGTTGTTTGAATGTACTTTAATTTCTGAACTAGCTCCACTTTAGTTCACCATGGAAGAAAGTGGGACAATCAAAGCATTATCTTTTAAATTTGTCACTGAGAGAAAACAATCAAACAAAGTTAAATGGCTCTGCTTCATGCCTTATCTATTTACACACAATCCATATAAAGTGCATCAAAAGTTTCATTACAACCACTTTCTTCCACCTAACCGTACTTAATTTTTTTTGTAAATTCCTTTAAAAAAAAAAAGGTTGAGGAACTTCTGATTTCTGACACGGTTAACTGAAAGTATTTTTAAAATTTAAGATGCTATTATGACAAGTATATTAAAGTAAAAATGAACTTGCATTTCAAATAGATTCAAATAAATTTCTTTTGTAAAGGAATAACTACTATCATAATTAACTGTGATAATATTTTTATCATTCAAAATATTTTAACAAAATAAAACGAGCTGATGTGTGCCTCACATGACTTCCTTTTACTCCAATTTAATGTCATTTTCCCATTATTGGTAATTTTAATGTGATTCAATAGTTTACTCTCTAAATATCACCAACAGTGGCCAAATTGAAACCAGATTTTTAAAAAAATCGCCAAATTTGTCACCAAGTTGGCAACAAAACTTGGCGACCAAAAGACTGGGGATATATCGCCAAGTGTCCGCCAAATTGTACCACTTGAGTTTACATCGAAATTAACAGTGATTTCCACTCAAAAAAGGGCAAAAGACCCCCTCAGAAACACCCGAATGCAACCAATAGTGCACAACTAGACCCCACTAGGAGTCTACGTACCAAATTTCAACTTTTTAGGACATACCGTTCTTGAGTTATGCGACATACGTACGCACATCCGCACATACATACGTACATACAGACATCATGAGAAAACTCGTTGTAACTAACTCGGGAATCGCCAAAATGGAAATTTCTCGTGTCTATACATTCATTCGGAGGTGAGCAAAATGGAAATTAAGGTCGATTTTTGAGTGAAATTTTTTTGCGAATACAATACTACTTCCTTTTTTGTAAAAGGAAGTAAAAAAACAACACTTCACTTAGATTCATATACATTGCTTTTATCAAACATTATGCGATCAACTGAATAATTAGTTTTGATAACATATTAAGTATATTTAAAAATACTATTGTATCAAATATATCAGAATATTGTTACTTACACTTCACGTTGAATCAAGTTAACTCCTAGTAACAGTACTTATGTTATCATTACTATACTTTGTTATAGTATTTTTATAATTAAGTGTTTTTTGCAACTTATATAAGAGGCACATTGAATATTTCAATATCCATTCAATTCGTAGATCCAAGTAGATACATTTGTTTAGCTGCTGTTGTTATTTTTCTTCCGAAATTGAGGCAGTGAGAAGCAAAGGGATGTAAGTGGCAAAATTAAAAGTTTGGAGATAACCAGTACAAATGATAGATTGACCTCTCTCCACTGTCTTTGGGTAAGAGTTAGTACTAGTAGTCCTGATAGGTTCTGTTATACAGCATGATTAAGAAAAACATTTCAATGAAAACCTACCTAGGACCTTGTCTTTAAACATGTTTCACTCAAAAATTGAAAATGTCCACTTACATCCCTTTGCTTCTCACTTCCTCAACTGATTTTAATTTTGCATGAAAATTAAAAGTTTTATCACCCATTTCCTACTTTACATGAATATTTCTAAAACAAATCTTAATTTACATGACAAAAGCTAACCATCACAGTGTATACTTCTTTCCGTTTCTTTCGTCAAATGTTAAAGACTTGCTTTTGGTAAACGTATTTAAAAACAGGTTGTATTTGTGTTTTAAGTGTAAATTCCATCAATCATGTTTACGTCAGTTCTCATTTTAACAGCATCCCTATTTCGCATCCACACTAAAAGATGGCCCTTTTGACAAGAGAGCCTTTGATGGCTTTGATTGTTTAGATTTAAATCTAAAAATAAAACTACTTACTATTTTCAATGGGATTGAAATCACTATGCAAATGGGCTTGTCTTAAAAAACAAAGCAGGAAAATGAAACTTGTGCCAAGCAGATGACGAATCATTCTGAACCGTGCCCGGACTGAGTGCTTCTTAACCCGTTAAATGTAAGAAAATTCTCTTTATCTGGGGAAGCCAGATAATTACTTAGATGGGAAAGGACATGTGTGTATTTGTGTATGAATGTGTAAGTGTGTGCATTTATCTTTCGTCAGTGAGACCTGCTGGTGTTATAGGACACTTCTCTAATCATATACGTTAACTGAGAAGTAACTTTTTTTTTTCTTTTTCCTGAAGTGAAACTTTTTATGCGACGGTTTTGAAATTCTTTTTGTGTGACTGAAACGACAAAGTTGTGTCTTAGTTGTTGCCAAAAAAAAAAAAAAAGAAAAAAAGAAAAGAAAAGAAAAGAGAAGAAATATTACAGTAATTATAAAGTTAAAATATTTCTGCTTTTTATTTGCTGCCGAAAACAATGAAAAATAATTGTAATAATAAAGTTAGTTTCGTTAATGAGTTAGACAAATTAATTTCAAGGCTTAACAAGCGAGCAGATATTTGTAAATTTTGGGCATTTTAATCTTTTCAAATAATTCAGGTTTTCAAAGATTTTTTTCTGTAATTCAAGTCAAGTCATCAGTTTGAAAGTGTGTTCATTTATGTTCAGGATTGAAATTAGTTTATTAAATTTTATTAACAAAGCTAATTCTATAATGACTAGTATTTTTGGCAACAATTAAAGTGCGGATTTCAAGTTTTGTTTAGTTATCTCGTTGTTGAGCAATCACGGTTGCTTATTGCTTTCATTTGACTGTTTTTGGCGTGCTATCATTTTATTTTTTCACCGCACCCTCCACACCATCACCGTCGACCGGCTCCTCAGGATGCTGCTCCTATAGCGAAAACCGTCTCCAGGTTGCGCCCATATCCTACACACACGCGCATACATACATAACTACACACACGCATACACACACACATAAACACATACACACATACACACACCAACTCACACGCATACGTACAGACACATACACATACACACACACACACATACACACAACTACCCACACATTCATGCCTGCACACAGACATAAACACATATGCCTACACACACATACACATACCCCATACACACAAACACACAGTTTACACACACACACACACACTCGTGATTGCGAAAAACATAATTTGAATTCAAGATGACAAAATTCAAATAAATTTTTTTTAATCTATTTTCTTCATTAAAATATACAGTTTTGTTGTGAATATGTCGAAGTCAGACCAGTGGCGGATCCAGAGGCCTGTTTTGGGGGGGGGGCGATTTTATCCATGGGCTATTGGTCTATAAAAAATTGGGGGGGGGGGGGGGTCAGAGACGTCACGGGAGGGGGGATGTGGGCAGCGCCCTTATTTATTTATTTATTATTTTATTTTAAATTTTATAAAATTGGGCTATGGTATTTTTGTTGTTGGTTAAATGATCGTCTCAAAAAAAAAAAAAAACCTAGGGACACGACCTGAAATCTCGAGACAAATATCAACAGTAGACTTCCTTCTTTCGATTCAAAGCTCCAATTTAATCTTCATCAAAAAACGTGACAAACATTTAAAGTATCCTTATTAAGTCAATTCTTCTTTCTTTAAACACGTGAATCGATCAGCACCAGCATTTTCCAGTCGATCTATAACTTTGAAGATAGAAAAACGGAGGGGCAGTGCCCCTTTGTTTTTGAAAAGGAGGGGCAGTTGCCCCCACGAGCCGCCTATGATTCCATCCCATCCGTTCTCACATGCGCTCAAAAGTATCGGACGCACAAAAGCTATTTCGTTGCGAAGATCATTCATGAGCTTTTAAATTGAGTCTTACAAGTAAAGGAAATACATTCCCTTATATCGCCATTTTTTATATATTTTCTCTCATCCTATTATGGAATGAAAAAAAATACCATTCTAATGTAACGTGGGATTTTCATCAGAGATCGATATGACATGGATTTATGAGGCATTTCTATGAATCTCCTCGGTAATACATTTTTGAATGAAAATAATGTCTAATGATTGCAGAAAAAATGAAAACAAGCAACTACCAAAGTTCACTATAACTACTAATAGCGGCAGTAAAAAACGCGAAACAAAAGTTTAAATAAAGATATATCGAAATAAATCTTGTAACAAAAATTGCTTTTATGATAGAACCAGAAGCATATAAAGCGGTTAATTTTCGTTATACAAAACATAATTTTCCACTATTTAACCAGTATTAAAATAAATTTAGGATCAAAATAAAACGCTTTAAGTGTAGTTTACTTTTGCTTGAATAAGATTTTACTAGGAAATGCGAAATACAAGAGACAGAAAAGATCTTTTAACAATTAAAAAAAAATTGATCTATTAAAAAACCATATTCTGTTACAGCATTGTTAAATTACACTTAATCAGTGGCGTAGCAAACTTGGATGTCAACCAGAGTGGTAATCTGGGCTATCACCCCTCACCCCTCCCCATCAACCGAAGGCGAAAAAAAACCTTATTCAATGTTCGATGAAAGAAACGAAGTTCATACAATATTCATAAACAAAACGAAATTGTGTCCCCCACCCCCCGAGAGGGATATCATCCGAAATAAACGCTTCCCTCGTATTGATACCAATGCATTTGAGAGATTATAAAACATATGCGAATTTCTGTTGGTATTTACATTTTTCCGGAACTCTTACATGCGTTTTGGGTGTCTCCGACCCCCCCCCCCCCCGCCCCACTCCATATGAGTACCAGCCGCCTCAAATGCCCTTCTAGTGAGACCAATATGTTTGATAGAAAAAAAAAATTTTTTTTTCATGTTGGAAATAAAATTCAGAATTGAAACATCGAAATTTCTCATATTCATTTTAGTGTCACACTCTAGGGGGTGTCACCCGGCTTAGCCCCACCCTGCAAAATAATTTTTAATATAAATTGAAATGTTGGGGAATTTTTTTTAGGATTGAAGCATTTAAATTTTTCAAAAAAAGTTGAAGATCAATATCAGGTGCCACCTGGGGCAAACCCATCCGCGCCACCGTAGCAATGCTACTGACTTCATCAACTCACATTTATGTATAAAATAATTAAATTTATCAAATAGATAAAGGAGAAAAAAAACCCGTATTTTCATATCAATCAACTAAAAAACCGCAAATTAAGGGAATATGTAATACCCCCCCCCCTGGAGCAAAAATAAAACGTATGTATGGCACCAGTTATAAATATGCAGGAATGATTACACCTTCGAACGATATAAAACAAACGCTGAGAAGGAAATACGCTTTCAATTTTTAACATTTATCATTTAAATTTTGAGCATAAATGAAAAATATTTAATGTATAAATTTTGAATTTGAAAAAAATTAGATTATTCTTCAGAAAGTGTTCAAACAAAAACGATTTATTTTGGTATGCAACCTAATAGTAAAAAAAAAGAAAAAAACCCCACGAAGTCTGTTGGGGGGGGGGGGGGGGGGGGGGCGATCGCCCCAATCGCCCCAATCCCCTGTGGATCCGCCACTGAGTCAGACGCAGAAAGAACAAGAGCGTGGCTTGAGAGAAAACGTAAGGATGAAGTGACAGTTCAAAGTGTAAAAAAAAAGAAAGATTCACTTCTCTCGTATGTCTTTGAAACTTTTTTTTTTTTAAATTTATTTATTTTCACTATAATGGCGTGATTTAATTTTTTCCTATAATTCGTGAAACAGTTAAAATCTATCCACAAATTATCTAAAAATATTGCATGTTATACAGCAGCTTTAAACAATTAAAAGTTCAAGGCATCAAGCAGTACAATGTTGAAATTCGAAAGCTTTTTTGTTTCGCAAATTTGTCTGAAAATTGGACGAGAATTCAAGGAAGCGTGTTGTTGTTACGAAATTAATAATTTTCCCTTCTCCATGCCCTGTCGATACTAAAGGAGTCAACTCACTCATGATGTTAGACAATTTAGGACATGAGAACTATAATATACATATAATCAGTAGCTGATTTTAGGGGGGGGGGCAGGAGACCCGCGCCCTCCCAAAAGAATGAATTTAACTATTTTATTCATTATTTTTTAATTGACTTCCTTATAGCATTTTTTATATTGGTAATTAAAAAGAACACAAAACACACATTCTTCAAAAAATGTGCAGGCGTGCCTGAAAGAGTTAATTTGATGCAGGAAGCTATTTACTAAATAATAGATTTAATTTTCAACTTATGAATAGTGCAAAATGAGAGAAATCATATCGTAGTTTTTTGGAAAAACTATGATCTTAATGGAAACGGCATGTGATATCACTATGTTATCTCAACTGTGTCGTGGCTTCAAGAACAAATCAGCAACTGCTTTGAAATTCACAGAAATAGTCCTGAATTCTTCAATAAAACTAATACGTTTAATAGCTATGATTTTCTTCATTAAATAATATTTTATAGTCAAAGTATAAAATAATTTATAAAAAAACTCAAATGAGATGTGGGTATATTGGTTTATTGAATAGCCTTGCTTTCGTGTTGTAATTATTATGACAATGTTCCTAATTAAAACTGCTTACTGTATTGCATCTCGGTGACATTATATTGGGTTTAGTATTTAATTGGCTTGAAACGTTAAAGATGTTTTACGTCTGCTTTCAAAGTATATTAGTGCATAATATTTATGTACTTAGAAGTAGATCATTAGTCTAAAGAGATCATGAAAAAAAAAAACATTTAAAAATAAAGTATAATGAAAACTTTGTTATTAAACATCGAATGTGGCGGGAAGGGGGAGGGGGTGCGGGGTGCTATTCAATTTCCCGGGCCCACTCCAAAAGATTTTTCTGCATCCGCCCGTGCATATAATATGACTAGATTATGGTGCCGTGAGAAAATTCGAACTCTTCAAAGTGTGCCGCGAATGGGAAAAGTTTCGGAACCCATGCACTAGCTCATTTCATTGCATTAAGATAGAGGCTTTTGTAGCCCCGAAATGCGGATCCGCAAATTCTTAACTTATTCTCAACCATATGTTGCTGTTGCTTGTCGTCCTGTTTTAAAAACTCAAGGGATTGTTTCTAATAAAATATTAAATAGTCATAATGAGAATTGTCCATAAAAATTTACGTACTTGCAAACTTTTACGCCAAAAAAAAAAAAAAAAACGAAAGCAACAGTTGTCAACGTTTATTTCTCACTTTACACAACAGATGTCACTACATACGCTTTAGAAAGTGCTTAAGTAAAATTATTTTCCTTCTCCGAGCGCGCAGGCTTGGTTGAGTGGTCGTGCCGACTGTCAGGAGGACCTAGGCTTGCACTGTTTGAATTTAAATAGGCTTTAAGCGCCGATAAGGAAGTCCTGAGCAGAACACACCGACCATTGACGCTGTCCTGTGTTTTTGCAAAAGAAAACAATAATATTTACGCATTACAAGCCAATGTTTTCTCTTCAATTCCAGAATCATCAATGATTGCGTTATTCTTGAATGCAAAAAGGGTTGCGTGCGGGTTCGAATCCCAATACCGATATGGTTGGTTGGGTTATTTAGTTTTAATGGCGCAAGAGCCTTTCAGGGCTATACTGCGCCAAACGATTTTTTATTTTAAAAAATTTATATCACTATAAAGTCAGGAGATGGTCAAAGTAAACGTATTTTGCGGTAAAGAGCATAAATCTTCGGCAGTTTAAAACAAAGAGTTGCAAAAACATGTAAACATTAAACAACATTTGAACAAAATATGAATTCAGAAAAAAAGGTAGAATCAATATGTTGACAATAAAGCTTGAGTAACACAATAACGATATAATACATGTTGATAGTTGCATCTGGGAAGTACCATTAGAATAAGCCTATTAATATCTCTTCTTCCTTTCATCTCAAAAAATTAACTTCAATGTCTGTTTATCCAAAAAAACTGCATCAAATAAAACTCAGCTCAGCTCATTCTTCATCTATATGCAAAATATCATACATAAGCGAAAAATGTTTTTTCTTACGCAGATTAAACATTAACAAATTGAATTTTATGCAGAAAATTTGCATTTCATGCTGCAAAACCATTATTTTTTGCAATATATTTTTTTTAACTTTCATAAAATTTTTGAAATTTAAAATAGTTAGTAGTGTAAGATGCAATAATATCTATTGCATAGTATTGAAAAGATTTTTTTCCTGTGTCCATCAAAATATAATTATTTAGAGCAAGAGTGGTGAAACTGATGTTGAAATGTGTGGTGCTTTTATTCCTCAAATACTCAAAATTTTACAAATGAGACAATATCCTAGAAATAATGGGTTCAGAAAATTCCTTGTTTTAGAAAGGGAAAAAAAAGATAAAAAAACCAATCCTTAATAAAACCTTTTTATTCCGTTATTTCATTATTATAATTATTGTAATTATTATTATTACTATTGTAATTATTATTATTATTGTAACTATTATTATTGTAATAATAATAATAATAATAATAACAACAACTATAATAATAATAATAATAATAATAATAATAATAATAATAATAATAATAATAATAATAATAATAATTATTATTATTATTATTATTATTATTAGAAATATAATAATAATAATAATAATAATAATAATAATAATAATAATAATAATAATAATAATAATAATAATAATAATAATAATAATAATAATTATTATTATTATTATTATTATTATTATTATTAGAAATATAATAATAATAATAATAATAATAATAATAATAATAATAATAATAATAATAATTATTATTATTATTATTATTATTAGAAATATAATAATAATAATAATAATAATAATAATAATAATAATAATTATTATTATTATTATTATTATTATTAGAAATATAATAATAATAATAATAATAATAATAATAATAATAATAATAATAATAATAATAATAATAATAATAATAATAATAATAATAATAATAATTATTATTATTATTATTATTATTATTATTATCATTATTATTATTATCATTATTATTATTATTATTATTATTATTATTATTATTATTATTATTATTATTGTTATTATTATTATTATTATTATTATTATTATTATACTGCCTGGTCCGTTATTTATAAGGAGATCAGAAAGGGTTTAGACTCGAAACTCCCAGCTTATTTTATGTACGGGTATATGCTTTGTTGTTTTCATTTCAATATTCATGGAACACGTAAACATTCTTGCTCCTTCCCTCGAAAAATTTGAAATGATGGAGCCTGATTACTGTGCTTTTCAATGCTATAAATTTTATTCTATTAATACTGCGAGAACTTTTTAATCGCTGCACTCTTATGGCAACAGATGTCACTACTAACTAGCTTCATTTGTTTTCAGCCTACCTTTCAACAAAAAAGAGCTCTGTAAGAGAAGTCGAAAATATCAATTTGCTTACAGTTAAAAACTGAAAATAAGACTTTGAAATGAGGAACAGTCAGGGCCGTCGCTAGGTACATTCATTTGGGGGGGTGTTGAAACTGATTTTGCCGACTGACTCCTAAGAATTCGTTTCATATTGCAGTCTGAAATATGAAATATGCAATTGTAGACAAGCTTCGGTGCTTCAGTGATACTAAAGGGATGCATTAATTTCGATTCAAGTCAAGATAGACTGCTATCCTCCGGAAAATTTCCGAAATTGGCATACTAAAATCATGATTTTAGGCTTGTTTTATATAAGAAACAAGAGGATCGTGGATTCATTCTCATCTTTTTCGCTGGAGTCAAAATGGGGCTTTTTTTTCTTTTCTAGAAAAGGTGGTTTTCGGGAGTTTTTCCATAGAAATTTCTAAAAACAAAGATTTTATGCCATCTTTATTGACGCGAAGGAAAGGGATAGGCGATAGGGGGTTCGGGGGCCCTCCCCCGAAGGTTTTTCGAAATTAAAGTTTTGAAAACACAGTTTTAAGGGAGAGGGTAGGCAGTGACGGATCTACATTTTTTTCCGAGGCGGGGCAAATATCGAAACTGCCGCCCCTATCCATCTTTCTAGTTTTAAAATTGAGTTTCAACGAAAAAAACAAATTGTGTGAATTTGCCGCCTCCTAGAAGTCTCCGCCCTTAGCAACCCCCGTCTCCTCCTCCCCTTAAATCCAGCACTAAGGGTAGGCATTTACAGATGTCCAGTGAACAGTGGCAGATTAGCTAGAGAAAACGGCAATGAGGAATTAAAAGGAATTTTGGAGGAGACGTTCTGAGGAAATTCGAAAAAAAGAAAAAGAAAACGTATTTTATCCATATAAAATTTAACACATAAGAACATTTTCTACTCAAAAGTTTTATAATATAATGGTGAATTAATTATGTTGTATATAATTTTTTGGGGGGAGGGGGGACCCTCATGGTAATCATTCGTTTTGGTATCTTTGAGTACTTTGATTCTGATTGAACATTTCCATGGCGCACAAATAGGGATTTTAAGTATACAAATCAGAATTGCTTTGTATGGGAGAAATAGTTTGCAAAATAAGTTATATCATCCTAGTGATGTTAGGCTAGAAAAGTGGTGTTCAGAGGTTTCTACCCCTGAAGATTATAAAAATGAAACTTTAGACAGTCTTTGACTATGTTAGGGGAAGAGCAGGCTCAGGAAATTTTTCGAAACTGAAGACTTAAACAGGTGATAGTAAGTCATGTTTCGTTCCGCTGGGGCTCAGGGGCACTCCCTAGGCGATTTTGTGAAATTAAAGTTCCAGAAAAGCAATCATAGACCACCATTGGTGATATTAAGGAAAGGAGAGGGGAATGACATATTTCTAGTGTTGTGGGGAAAAGAGTGGATTTCATAGACTCTCCCCGTAAATTTTCTGCAAATGATGTTCGAAAAATGTATTTTTACGCGATCTCTGCGATGATGTTCGGGGACTGCCCCACGGAAAAATGTTAAGAACGTAAGTCTTGGAAAAAAAAAAATTTCTCTTGACAACTTTGATGGATTTGGGTAGCGGCGTAGCCAGGGGAGGGGCCCAGCGCCCAGGGAGAGGGGGCCAAGGGCATAACCCTTCTTGGACATCAAAGAGAGCCTAAAACCTTGTTTTTCGGCTTTTAATTTTGGAAGATTTTCGGGGACGATCCGTCCGATTCCCAAGCACTTCCGTAACGTTTTCAAAAATGCGGTTTTCGGGTTTTAAGTTTTAAACAATTTTAGGTAAGTCCTTCCACTCCTCCTCCTCATCCAACTTAGCAAAACATAGCCTTTACAATATTCTTTGCAGAGTCAGTTCCCAAACACCACATTCAGAAATACTGAAGGAGAAAACATGTCAGCATTTCTGTGCTCTAGTTAAGCATATGACTCATGCATAAATTTTGAGGTTATCACTTTTTTAAAATACCCAGACTTAAAAAATAGGAGTGTATTGGAGTTTTAAACAACTATTAATTAATAATAAGCAGATATAAATGATTAGCATAATCTATAATGAAACCAATTTAGCAATTCAATGAAAAATAATTAATGTGATAATCTCCTTGAGGTAAGAACCTAAGAACCTGGGCCTCTTCCGAAACAGAATCTTTGCTACACCACAGGATTTAAGAAAGGAGGATGGGAGTGTTTCCCCAAGCGTTTTTTGAATTGTAGTTCTAAACATATAGCTTTAAACGTTAAACGACTATTGGTCATGTTAGGAGAAGGTGATACAAAGTGATTTCGCTCGAAATTTTTTTGAAAATTGAGGTCTTAAAAGTGCCATTGTAGGCCATTTGTGGTAAACGAGGTTCAGGAGCTCTCTCTCTCGACAACTTTCTGAAATTGAATGCCAAAAAAAAAAAAAAAAAGGAAGTTTCAGACGATCTTCGTTGATGCCATAGGGCCCTCCTGCAGTAAGTTTTTAAAAACGCAACTTAGATTACATTTCATTACCATAAGATAAAAGAAAATGGTTATATTCTGCCATTCCTCCGTCCCTCTCTCCTAAGCTACTTCCCTAAATCATTTTATTTATTAAAAGAAAAAAAATGCAGGAGATCCTCCTCCAGATTTTCTTTTTAAAAAACATTTTAGCTGTTTTAGTTTTTTACAACGAAATTTTCAATTTTCACTCTAATGTTTTTAATTGTTTAAAGTACAAAATTATGCAATCTTAAAACAATCTGTTAACATTTTGAACTTTACAGACTAAGATAATTTAAAGTTTTTATATTTTAAATTGAGATAGGGTTAAACGTTTAACATTTTGAATACAGGTGATATTTTTTAGTGATACCTAATAAGATAACTTTTTTTACTTTATTTAAATATCAGGAATCCTGAATCTCTTGATAACTTTCATTGTACATAAATTTTTTATAACTCATTTTTTAAACACTCATTAGAGTTACTGGTGTGACTTTTCTATACAAGAGTTTGAATCTTTTCCTCTATTTGAAACATATTTTCTTTATTTTTGTACGGGTGTGTCCTACGAAGCTATCATGTTTATTTTTTAATTGAAACTTGTTATGTAATTCTATAACGCTCTGGCTATTCATTTTCTCTATTGGTTAAAAAAATATTTGAAACTTATTTCAGCTGTCTTTGGTTTGGTAAATGGTAATTTTAATGATGTTCATGTTTGAATGTTCCTAAATAATATTTTAAGATTGCATTTTCTTCTGAAATTTTACAGCAAAAAAAAAAACATTCATTTGTCCCCACCCCCCTCCTTTTCTTTTTTGAAACTTTTCACACCAATTTTTTCATCCCAGCAACTTACTTAGAACTCTTATTTTTCAATATTTAACGGAAGATATATATATACTTATATAAATGGGGAAAGGTTAAAATAATGCTTTGAAAATATTAGTTAAAATAATCATACCTTTTCTGCTGCATTTCAATAAGCGTTTTTTTTCCCCTCAAGTTCAAGTAAAATGCTTTTCAGATTTTTTCTTACTTGCCACAATGACAATTATTGTTCATCCACGTGCGAATGAAGTTCAAAACTTTAACTAGTCTTTTTTTTTTTTTGGAATTCATAATGAATAAAATAACTATGCAAGATAGTCACTCAAGTCTTCTGCCAAACTCGGGAGTCGGACAAACTCAATGCACTTGTATCTCTTCAGGGCTCCAACGCCAATAACCTTCTCTTTCCTTCTTCAAGCAGAAAGTTCACACAGCAGGGGTCGGACAGACCGTCCTAAGCCCCTAAGCACACAACAACAGTTGATCCAACTCTTCTCTAATTTTCCCTCGAGCTCCTAGTTCCAGATTCCAGAGAAAGGTTTTTAACAGAAAAGACCCCTGAAGGTCTGACGTTTCTAATGTCACCCCTACATGCGATTACGCCACGCCGTCTCCACGACGGCATTTCTAAGTGTTACAATTGACGGACAAATGTCTTGCTTTAGTTACACAATAAACTTGTGTGGTCGACAAATAGGCATAAACCCTGCGAGTAGAATACTATTTTGGTTTTCACCTGTCAGCCTGGAAAAAGGGGAAATGGTGCTGAATGTGTATTCAGAAGTTCGTTTCAAAATCAAGCACTTAAAATACATACCAATGGGACTTTATGTTGTAATAAAACCTTTCTCTCTATTTTAATTAATTTTTTTTTCATAATTATTTCGGCACCCTATGTATTTCTCCACTTTGCTGTGAATTTTTTATTGACGATTCAATTTTATAAATGTGTCCACTGTGCACTGTCCAAAGCTATCATGTTTATTAATGTAGTTATGTTTTTAAACTGAGACTTTCCGTGGGTTTCTATAGTTTCTATTTTGAAAAAAAAATATTTGAATCTTACATCTCGGCTGCTCACAGATAATCTTCATGTGTGATACAGCTTCCCAGATATTTCTAAATAATATTTTAAGATTGAATTATCTTTTAAAAATTTACAGTATAAACACTTATTAGAACTCATGATTTGCACTGTAAGTTTGTTAAAATGAGAAAATGTAAAAAAAATTTGAAAAAAAAAAAAAAATAGAACCGACTTCAAAATTTCTCTAAAAAGTGAAAAATAATTTTATTCTTTAAACACTATCGATAATACTTTTAAACATAATTTTTGAAGTTGGCGCAAAAACGATAGATAAAATCATTCACAGCCATAACTCAACTACAAGTATAAATTTAACCAGGTCCAGTTTCTTCACTACCACATGCATTGCGCATTGATGACAGCATATTTGAGTAACGATATAAATGTTTCGTTCCTAACTTTGGATGATTTTTTGATAAAAATATGAACGAAGCATGGTTACAATGGATTTTACTTTTTGTTTTGCGCCAACTTCAAAAATTATGTTTAAAAGTATTGTTACAAATCTTGTAAATAGTAATTATTGTAGGAACGTAACCTGTAAATAGTTTCCCGTAATGAATATACAACCCCTTAACATATGGCTAAAGTATACAACCCCTATTCTTTTTATTTTCATTGATAAAGTTTGATAACGGTCTACGCATTTCTCGAAGCTGAAAGAATGTTGTAGAAAATTCTTGGATGTTTATAAAAGCCGTTAGCGATGGATAAACGGAGAGTTTCGATTCAGATTTCGAACTGAGTGTGTGTATTAGCTCTGTTTCTAGCGAGGCATTTCGCTGTGTTGTTTTCGTATTTGGAAGTAAATACGTGTGTAAACGTTGAGTTTACGGTGTTGCGTGATAATTGCTTAATTGCTGATGAATAATTTTGCAGTTGTTGACGATCTTTCCTGTACATAGTGTAAATAAATTTCCTGTGCTTTTATCAAGAACTGTGTCTTCATTTCAAGAAAGTGGAAGTCGCACCGAATCCGTTACAATTGGCGCCCAACGTGGGGCTTCTTCTGGACTTTCTTGGAGTAAGTGTGAATTTGGACATTTTTTTTCATAAAGACTGTTTGAATTTATAGACTTTGTTTTTATGGTGATTACTCGCGCAATGGATGACCAATTAAAACAACTTCTGGAAGCAATTAATGCTGTGAAAAGTGACTTGACCGAAAGTTTGGCTGCTAATCAAGAACAATTAAAAAATGATATGGCAGCTAATCAAGAACAATTAAAAAATGATATGGCAGCTAATCAAGAACAATTAAAAAATGATATGGCGGCTAATCAAAACCAATTGAAAAGTGATTTAACGGTGCTGAAAAATGACCTAGTTTCTAACCAAGAGGAAATTAAAAACGATCTTACTTCGGTAAAGACTGTGATGGAAAATAAATTTAATGAGATAGAGCATCGAGTTGATGCTATTGAAGGAAAGTTTGAGGCAGTTGAAGGCCGATTCATCGCAGTGGAAAATAAAATGGAAGAGAAATTTGAAGAAAAATTAAGTTCCGTTGAAGGCCGATGCAATGCTGTAGAAAATAAACTGGAAGAAGAAGATAGAAAATTTCATCAACTTAAAGAAGACATCTTTAAAGACCTGGAAAGGAGATTGGCGACCGCGGAAAGCAGCTCTGTACAGTTTGGCGCTCCCACATCGGTTGCTCGACCGTCCATTAAACTTGCCACATTTGATGGGAAAACTTCGTGGCAGGTTTACAAAACTCAGTTCATGATAGTGGCGGAAGCGAACGGATGGGACTCTGCTACCAAGGCCTGCCATCTTGCAGCATCCCTGAGAGGTGACGCAGCGGACATTCTTCAGACCCTTCCGGACAGCCAGCGCCTGGATTTCGCCGCCCTCACATCTGCGTTGGAGCTTCGCTTCGGTGAGAAGTGCCAGAAAGATTTCAGCCGACTCCAGTTGAAGTCCCGTTTCCAGAAAACCGGGGAAACCCTGCAAGAGCTAGCGGCGGACGTCGAGAGACTGTCTCATCTTGCTTTTTGCGACTGTCCTGCGGATGTTCGAGACAACCTGGCACTCAACTACTACATCGACGGGGTTCGAGATCCGGAAATCCAGAAAGCTCTACGGATGGCGGATGTCAAAGACCTGAGTTCTGCTGTTGTGTATGCGATGAAGTTGGAGGCCGCCCAGCAAGCAACCCGCAAGGATCGCCATTCAATCCGCGGCGTGAAAACTGATGAGCCTGATCCGGTTTCGTCACGCTTTGCTGAACTGGAAAAGCAAATAAAAGAAATTGCAGGAATCCTCAAAAGGACTTCGGCTCCCAAGTACCAAAATGGACAATCACTTAAGTGCTGGAAATGTGGCGGCGAGGGTCACTTACGAAGAAACTGTGAAGCTCGCCAAGAAACCAGAGGGAAGAGCACCTCTCCCTCCCAGGTCCAGGAAAACTAAGCCATGGCAATCTCGCGGGGCGGAGGTCGCCAAATTGGAATGAGCCCCATCTTAAAGTTTTCCAGATTTCATCGACGAGTGGCGGCAGTAATGGACTGTTTGTTTACGCATACGTAAACGGGTTTCCCTGCGAACTGATTATTGACACTGGAGCCAATGTTACAATCATTAGAACAGATGTGGCTCGTCAATTTGGACTCAACATTCTATGGACGCCGCCCTGCGTTACCCTCCAAACTGTGACAGGTGACAAGATCGAGATTGAAGGTAAAGTAAACTTAGAAATTGTGTTTGGAAATGCCACTTACCATCATACGGCATTCGTTGCTGCTATCACAGACCCCTTCATTCTCGGATTGGACTTTTTAAAGAAGTATGACTTCAACCTCGACTTCAAGACAAATGAGCTGCACTCGATGAGAGAAGACATAGTCGTTTTCCCCGCAGAAAGTGATGTAAAATCCGCTCATCAAATAATAGCCCAAACAGATTTATCGATTCCCTCAAGGTCAGAATCATTAATACCTGGCTCCATTGAAGAAAGCAATAGTTTTCGATTTGGACTCATTGAATACCCCAACTTAAGCAATAGCCCAAAAGGAGTGCTGGTAGCATCTACGCTGGTGGACCTTTCTAAAGATGTAATTCCTGTGCGAGTCGTCAACGTGAGTGAAAGGCCAAGGAATATCCGGAAAGGTGAAGTGCTGGCAACTTGTACTCCAGTAAACTGCATCATTAGAAGAATCAATTCCCACGAGAATGTGTCTTCTGAGTCCTTGACATCGAAGTTAATTGGGAGTGCACCCTTATCGAAGGATCAAAGAACTGCTGCGGAACAATTGGTGGACGACTTCAAGCATCTGTTTTCATCTACATCGGAGGATGTTGGCCGTACGAATTTAACGCAGCATAGGATCTACACTGGAGAACACCCCCCTATTAAACAGCATCCAAGACGACTACCGTTCGCCAAGAAGGAAGAGGTTGAGACCCTCCTGAAAGAGATGAAGGAGAACGATGTAATCGAACCTTCATCCAGTCCTTGGGCGTCTCCCATCGTCTTGGTCCGAAAGAAGGATGGCTCCACCAGATTTTGTGTCGATTACCGACGGCTGAATGAAATCACCAAGAAAGACAGTTACCCTCTTCCACGGATAGACGACACCTTGGACACTCTTTCCGGACACAAGTGGTTTTCGACCCTGGACTTGAAGAGTGGCTACTGGCAGGTTGAGATACACCCTGATGACCGAGAGAAGACAGCATTTACAACTGGACAAGGCTTATGGCAGTTTAAAGTGATGCCCTTCGGCCTCTGCAATGCACCAGCTACGTTCGAGCGTCTTATGGAGACAGTGTTAAGAGGACTTTCCTACGAATCCTGTCTGGTCTATTTAGACGATATCATCATCGTGGGACGCAGTTTCGAAGAACATCTGGCAAATCTTAGGAAGGTGCTGCAAAAGCTTAAGGAAGCCAATCTGAAGTTAAGCCCATCCAAATGTAATTTGTTCCGCCGGGAAGTGAACTACCTTGGTCACCTCATCTCTTCTGAGGGTGTACAAACCGATCCGGAAAAGGTATCCGCGGTCAAGAGTTGGAGTCGTCCCGAAAACATCCATCAGCTGCGAAGTTTTCTGGGGCTCTGCACGTACTACAGGAAGTTTGTAAAGGGTTTTTCCAACATTGCACGACCTTTGCATAAGCTGACGGAGAGTAAGCAAAAGTTTGAATGGTCCAAAGAATGCGAAGATGCATTTCTACGACTGAAGGAGGCTTTAACATCAACGCCTATCCTCGCCTATCCTCAGCCTGAAAAATCCTTCATCCTGGACACTGATGCGAGCAACGAGGGCATCGGAGCTGTTTTATCCCAAGAAATTGACGGAAATGAACATGTCATCGCTTACTGGAGCAAATGCTTATCCAAGTCGGAGCGAAATTACTGCGTCACCAGAAAGGAGTTACTGGCCATAGTGAAAGCTGTAGAACACTTCCATCATTACCTCTACGGCCGAAAATTTCTGCTTCGGACAGATCATGCCTCATTAACTTGGCTTTTGAACTTCAAAAATCCGGAAGGCCAGATAGCCAGATGGATACAGCGGCTCCAGGAATATGACATGGAGATCAAGCATCGAAAAGGGTTATCTCACGGTAATGCTGACGCTTTATCAAGGAGACCCTGTCCTGAGAACTGCCACTATTGTTCCCGAATCGAGAAACAGTATGGAACGACTAGCCCTACCGCCTATCAGGTGACAGTGACTCCAACATCATCAGAACCTGATCCATGGAGTGATGACCAAGTTCGAAAAGATCAACTTGAAGACCCCGACATAAAACCAATTTTAGAGTTCATGGAAAGTGACAGTCGACGCCCTAGCTGGCAGGACGTTTCCATCTTCAGTCCTGCAACAAAAAGATACTGGGCTTTATGGAACTCACTCCATTTACGGAACGGCGTGCTACACCGGAAATGGGAATCTGACGACGGCAAAACATCTAGGTGGCAGTTACTACTTCCCCGATCAAGGATTTCAGATGTTCTGAAAGAAATACATAGTAGTGCGACTGGAGGACATTTTGGTGTCTTGAAAACCCTCAATAAAGTTCGGGAGCGCTTCTTCTGGAGCAAGGCGAAGGATGACGTGGAGAAGTGGTGCCATTCTTGTGACGCCTGTGCTGCTCGTAAAGGACCGAAGAAGAGAAGCAGAGGGAAGCTACATCTGTACAACGTTGGAGCTCCTTTCGAACGAATTGGGATCGACATCCTGGGTCCTCTACCAAGAACTCCTGATGGGAACAAATACATTCTTGTTTCCATCGACTATTTCACCAAATGGCCGGAAGCATATCCCATTCCAGATCAAGAGGCTACCACCGTAGCAGAGACTCTAGTCCAACATTGGATCTCGAGATATGGAACACCTTTGCAGATTCATTCCGATCAAGGGAGGAATTTCATCTCTGCTGTGTTTAAGGGCCTATGTCAAATTCTTGGTATTGAGAAAACTAGGACAACACCACTACACCCACAATCGGACGGCATGGTGGAGAGATTTAACCGCACAATCTTGAATAATCTCTCACTTATGGTATCCAGAAATCAACAGGATTGGGACAAGAAGCTACCTTTGTTCCTGCTGGCCTACCGCAGTGCTGTCCACGAGACTACCGGATACGCCCCATCTCGGATGCTCTTCGGACGAGAGCTTCGGCTACCTTGTGATCTCGTCTTCGGTCGTCCTCCGGATGCGCCTTCATCGCCTGAGGAGTACATCCAGGATCTCCAGGCCCGGTTGGAAGACGTTCATAACTTCGCACGAGAGCGAATCAACATCGCGGCGGAGAAGATGAAGACCCGATACGACACAAGGTCTACTGGACATGAACTCAACGAAGGCGACAAGGTTTGGTTATGGAATCCCATCCGACGGAAAGGTCTGTCACCCAAATTGCAGTCGCATTGGGATGGACCCTACAAAGTCCTTAACCGACTGAATGACGTCGTAGTGAGGATCCAAAAATCACCTAATGCAAAACCTAGGGTTGTACATTATGATCGGTTAGCCCCATACTATGGCCATAGTTCATGAGTATTACGTAAACAACCATGGTTGATAACATAAAAGTTGTAGATAATTAATTTTTGCTTTTAATGTTTAGTAATATTTCTTGTTATTATTGTGTTTTCTGTATCTGTTAGTTATTAATTAATGTGTATATTTGTCAACTTGTGATAGAAGTTTGGCACCCTTTCTGGGGATTGTACTGCCCGGGACGTGCAGTCCTTAGGAAGGGGGCAATGTTACAAATCTTGTAAATAGTAATTATTGTAGGAACGTAACCTGTAAATAGTTTCCCGTAATGAATATACAACCCCTTAACATATGGCTAAAGTATACAACCCCTATTCTTTTTATTTTCATTGATAAAGTTTGATAACGGTCTACGCATTTCTCGAAGCTGAAAGAATGTTGTAGAAAATTCTTGGATGTTTATAAAAGCCGTTAGCGATGGATAAACGGAGAGTTTCGATTCAGATTTCGAACTGAGTGTGTGTATTAGCTCTGTTTCTAGCGAGGCATTTCGCTGTGTTGTTTTCGTATTTGGAAGTAAATACGTGTGTAAACGTTGAGTTTACGGTGTTGCGTGATAATTGCTTAATTGCTGATGAATAATTTTGCAGTTGTTGACGATCTTTCCTGTACATAGTGTAAATAAATTTCCTGTGCTTTTATCAAGAACTGTGTCTTCATTTCAAGAAAGTGGAAGTCGCACCGAATCCGTTACAGTATTATCGATGGTGTTTAAAGAATAAAATTATTTTTCACTTTTTAGAGCAATTTTGAAGTCGGTTCTATTTTTTTTTCTTTTTTTTCAAAATTTTTTTATTTCATTCTTTTTGGTGTAAATGCAGATATTTCAGTAAAAGTAAGAAGTTACCTAGTAAGAAGTTCGGCTCTATATCACTGTATTGCTTTAGAAAAGCCTTTATTCAAAATTATCATTACAATTACTATTACCTACTGTTATATGGCACCAAACTTTTATAACAATGAGTTTCATATTGTCGCGTAGATGAAGATAGCGAAGACAATGTGAAAGCCAAATGAAGCGAATACTCGTTAGTCTCAACTCTAGATCTTTATTCAGAACCACGAATGAACAGTACATCTCCTTATATACAACTTGAGAAAGTGCTGGAACTTTCCAGACTTGAAAAGATACAGAAATTAATAGAACATTCGAGAAAATACGGGAAACAGTAGAAACGAAATTTAAGTAAAATTCACTTTGTTCCAGTCGGGATTTGAACCCGGGTCGCTCGTGTGGGAGGCGAGAATTCTACCACTGAGCCACCGTTATCCACGGATAAAAGGGGGAACTTCGCTACAATATCATTTTAATCATTTAATAGGGAAATTTACTGTCTTTTGCCCATAACTTTTTTTCTAAAGAACAAATATGGTCAAACAAAGTAATGGGACCTAAGTTGAGCCATCCCCTATCCATTAAAAAAAGAATCATCAAAATCGGTTCACTAGGTGAGACGCTATGAGTGGACAAAAAAAAAACACACATACATACGGTATGAATTGATAACCGCCTCCTTTTTGAAGTCGGTTAAAAATGTGCACACTTATATTTAACTTTTATCAAAGATATTATAGTGAACTCAGAATTCACTCTAAAAGTAAAAATTGCTGATTGTAGCTGAAATTGCCGACTGAGTACAGGAAGGCGGCGCCCGGTGGTTGGCAGGTTCCAGTGCCCTCCATAAAAGCCCTTATTCGGCCAAATTTGTCTGATTATTCGGCAAATTTTAAGATATTATTGCATTTTTAAAAAATCCTGAATGTCCCTTCTCATGTGTGCATTGCATATCCGTACTTTATCATTCGGAAAATTGAGAATTTCCCAAAGAATTTAAGTTTGGGGTGTCCCTGAATACAGTGTCGACAAAATAATACTTTGTTCAAGTAAATGTCGGTAAATTGAGAATACTGTGCAAATAGCAGTCGGCGAATTGATTGTCTTTCAGGTGGGCTTTCAGATGAATAGTCGTACGCAAAATATACATGTTTTTTGGTTTTCCCTTTTTCAAAGAGAGGTGAAAACTTGCACATGGTCAAGCTACATACAACTTTACTCAAAGATTTAGAATGCCGAATCAACTGAAAAGGCAAAAATGCCGACTCTAGCTGAATTTTCTGAGAGGACGCTTATTGACTCGGCAAAATGAGCAGTCACAAACTAAGCAATCGGCATAGTGTCAGCAATGTAAAACTGAATGTAAACGGAGATCCCATTCATTAGTTTCTCTTGTGTAAAGTATGAAAAGGTTAGATGTATAACTTTGTATGAATATGTTAACTTTTTTTAAAATTTTCTGTCAACATTGAAAATGCCGACTTATGAACTGATTTTGCCGACTGGATGTAATCACTGGGAGGGTGAGACACCCCCCTCACCCCCCCCCCCTATGGCGACGGTCCTGGGAACAGTGTGTCTGCTATCCTTTCTGTCTAGGAGCAATCCCTCTCACCCTAGCCCCTAATAACTTTTGAGGAAAAACAGCTGAATGCTAACAAGCAATGTTTTGCTTTTTTCTTGAGTATGGATTTATAGAAGAACAAGTGTCATTTTAAAAAGATGCCTCGACCTCGAACATGAATTTTTGGGAGGGGGGAAATTCCCAATTTATCGAATGAAAATCTAAATTTGACCGAATAATAAAACACGAACATGTAGGGGAGACTGGGGATACTTGATCCCCACTTTAGTTTTCAATTTTTTTTCTCTGCTATTAGTTTTTTCTTCTTTCCTTTTCTTTTCTTTTTTTTTCTTTTTCTAATAAATGAACAATGGTAATTTCTTCCTCTGTCAGACAGTAATATTTTTAGTTGAAATTAAACAGAAAATTTTGGTAAAATATTTTTTTTTTTTCAATGTTTTCAGAAAGGCATCATGTATCCCCACATCAAGTATACATGATCTCTTCATGTGGGATAATTGATCTCACTGAGAAAATACATAAACTTTTCATTTCATCAGCAATTTACCTATTCATTTCAGTTTTCTATATAATTTTTCTAAAAAATAACTATATTTTCAATTTTCTGACAATAATATGAACACAAAAATAACATTGTTTTAAATTCATATAGGAAATTTGTAGAAAAATGTACACAACTATGATGAACTTAGGATGCTTTTAATTAGTAATTTATTCTCCAAGACAGTTGTGAACAATATATCTCTACTTATTAAAAAAAGGTAACGTCAAAGAAATTGTGAAAGGAAACCTGTGGTGCGACCTGGGACTAAAACAACCCATATGGCACCTACAGCCTTAAAATTTTGTACAAAATTGCTTCAAGCCCCGGGGTTGGGCACCTGGAGTTATTTTAAGTTTCGAATTAGTTTTTTTGCAATTAATGTTTTAAATTGAAATTTTACGTAAATTGATTATAAAAAGGACGAAATATTTCCTACACCCCTTAACGTTCTATGTTGCTCGAAAGAGAATTTTTTCTTGCATCAAATAAAGCTTTGTTCCAATTTTCTAAATTAATTTTTGGTAAATTTTCTTTAATATTAAGTCAACCGAAGCTAAAAATAAATCATAAATCCTGAGCACAAACGATGATAGAACTTATTTTAATTTTTGTGGAGTAAATAAACATTTAAAAATTATATATATGCGTGCATATGCAGCGGCATACCAGGCATACCTAGCGTGGTTGTCACCCGGGACCGTAATTTTTGGTTTCACCACCTTCCCTTTTTTTTATACAAAAAAAAAAAAAAAAGAAACCGTCACCTGTTCAAGAATTGTTGAAGTTATCGGCTTTTTAGATCGCCGATAACTTTCTGAATTTTTAAGATATTGAACTAGAACTTTATTATGTGTTGAGGGATCCAGTTGTGTTTCAGATTATGAAAGTAATAAATTACCATCTTTCGCGCATGCGCAGTGGAAAATTAATTGCTTTAAATGTCCATATCTTATTAAATTTTCAACATTTTCATTTGAAATTTCAGAATAAAACTTCTCTTGTATGTTGTCAAGTTTTCTAAAAGTTTTCTAAGTTCGGATGGAAAACTTTGCGTGTTATGAGCCAAAAATCTTCAAATAAAATTCGTAGTTTTGAAAGAAATGCATATATTTTCGTGAATATCAGTGACACTTTCTCGAAAGCATGTATGTAAAATAATTGTAAATAGTAAGCTAACTAATTTCTGAAACTTACAGCTTATTCTCAGCTATTTACGATGAATGAAGACCAAAAAACTTTTTTGTTTTCCTCAATTTGTCACTAACACCGGAAGCTCAAGGGTGATATAATTTTTATTGGAAATTGACAGCTGGAGCATACCTGTTATATGACAAAAGTTACAAAGCCAACTAGTCTTTTATTTCATGAGAAATTCTTCAAAATGTGAATTTTTGAATGTGTCCCAATACTTTTGGTCATTTAGTGTATTTCAGGGATAAATTAGTTTTCCACCATTCCGCCTCTTTTTTTCTTCAGTTTCCCCAACTATGTACATATTTCCGTGATGAATAAGTACCAGTCTGAAACAAAGTAACAATAGTAAACAACGACGTAGAAAATTGATTGCAATTATGCGTTTCGAGGTTTCAAAGAACCCTTTTTTCAATGCAAGGAAGTGTGTGACTTTACATCTAGAAGCTCACACTTCTTTGCATTGAAACAAATGGTTCCTTGATATCCCGAAACACGGGTCTGATGATAATATGTGCTTCATCTGCGTTGTTTATTTCTTTTATAAATATTTCTGTGCTTTGGGTCCTATATTTTTTATTTTTTCTCTCACGTTTAAAAGACACACTCACATACACACACACCACGGAAATAGATGAACTTTACATACATTGTACTATAAGCCAGTATGGTATATATTACATATCGTAGGCATCACGCTAAACTAACAAATGTGAAAATTGGTATTTTTTAGGAGAGCCAAAACACGGCATATAACTTTTCCCCCCTAACTCATTTAGTTGCTTGCAATGTGTTAATTTTTATTGATAATTTTAAGAGTAAAAAATAAAATTATCGTTGAAGTACACTCATGTCCAAAATTAAGTTTAAAATATAAAATATGTAAAAACTAAAAAACTATTTACTGTGCTGATATAAAATTTGGCACAGAGGTATAGTACTATAGGGGAAAGAACAAAGAAACATAACAACATGGAGAAGATACACTGGTGTGCAAAAATTAAGGACGAAGTCGAAAAATTAGCAAATCAGCTGAACGAAGAGGCAGAGCGGACAGAAAGACCAATCAGGAGATTAAGTAAGGTGATGTACGGTAGCACATGCGCAGATATGCAGGCACACGTAATGGGGGAGTGTCTGAGTAGTATAAAGCATGTTGTCGGTGTGAGATCAGTATTTCTGGCAAAGAGATTGCACGCCGTATAGCAGTTAAAATCACACCGAGTTGCTGCTTCAGCGAGAAATGGAGAATAATCAATCTGTTAGACGACATCTGGATGCTTTTACCCGAGGTCGAATCATTGGAAAGTTGGAGGAAGGCCGCAGAGTGACAAGTGTGGCTGCAGAGTTCGGAATTGCTCACAGCATCGTTTCACGACTTTGGAGACAATTTCAAACTATCAAATTCAAACAGGAACAGCTATCCGGGGGTTCAGTAGTGGTCGTCCACGAGGAACCACACCCGCAGATGACCGGTATATTGTCTTACAGGCCAGAAGAAACAGGCGGCAGACAGCGGGAGAAATCGCTAGCACAGGCGACTGGACGACCGATATCGCGTTTTACCGCGGCCAGAAGACTGCACGGTGGTGGTCTGTTTGCACGACTACCACCGTGTGTGTACCTCTAACACCTGCCCATCGGAGAATGCGTTCTCTGTGGTGCCGGGAACACTGGAATTGGAGAGACAATGAATGGGGACGAGTACTCTTTTTGAGAGCAGATTCAGTCTGAGTAGCGATTCTCATCGCATACTCATCTGGAAAGAGCGGGGAAGCTGCAATCATCCCTCGAACATCATTGAAAGGGACAGGTATGGAGGTCGCGGTGTTCTCGTTTGGGGAGGCATCATACTTGGTAGTCGTACAGACCTTCACATCTTCGACGCAGGTTCAGTCAACGGGACCCGTTATTGTAACGAGATTCTTCTTCCATATGTGCGTCTTTTTAGAGGCGCTATGGGTCCGCAGTTCCTTTTCATGGACGACAATGCACCATGTCATTGCACAGTAGCTGCCGAACAGCTCTTAGAGAGTGAGGATATTGAACGTATGGATTGACCGGCACGATCTCTGGATCTCAATCCCATCGAGCATGTATGGGATTTTCTAGGCAATCGCTTGGCAGCTCGTACCTTACCACCAGTAACGATTCGGGAGCTTCGATTGGCGCTGCAAGACGAATGGACAGCAATGCCTCAACAACTCATTGACACCCTCATTCTCAGCATGGGCAGACGCTGTGAAACCTTCCTAGCAGTCGGGGAAGATCATATCCCCTACTAAAGACCGGATGTTTCTTGCTGGACACCGATCACAGGGATGTTTCAGCCCTCAGTCGCATTGCGCTCCATGCTATTTTTTCAATAAAGCTTCTTTTTATCCCTCTGATTTCTCTTTTAGTAAGTGTTGCTTACATTACACATGTCCTTACGTATTGGGGATCTTACAGTATTAAATGTGTTGATTTGGAAAGCTTTTGTACAAAGTTATATTGAAAAAACCGTCTCGTCCTTAATTTTTGCACACCAGTGTAATTCAGAGTTGAGAAAAAAGGCATAGATCAAAAAGTGTTAAATTATGGATCAGAGATGAAGCATTTGTCTCGATAAAAGCCTATCTGATATGGACTGACCACCGTGCACTGCTATATAAGCTTCACAACGAGCTTTTATACTGTTTATGACGGCGTTTGGAGAAACAAAGCCCATTCTTTCAAAAGCGGTAATTTAAGTCGTAGAGGGTATTAGGAGGGGGGTTACGCTGTGTAACGGCACTTCCAAGACCATCCCAAACATGTTCAATAGGATTGAGATCCGGAGACCTCGAGGGCCAGTCCATACGTCGGATATTCTCTTCCTCAACATACTTTGTGACCTTAATTTTGGACATGAGTGTAGTTATACCAGTAGCCCTTTTTAAGTACTACGGCCAACATCGAATTGGAAAAACGCGATTTTTCACATTCGTTAGTTTAGCATGGTGCCGACGATGTATACCTTTGAATCACTCTTCAAATATTAACACCCTTAAGTTTTAACTGTTTAACTCACGCAATTTTTGATATGCGACCACATCAATGGCCGAATAATACTAACAAATCATTCTTAAATAGTTTATTTGTTGCTGTTTGTTACTTCAGGAATCACATTCATAGAATTTGTTAATTTTTTCAACATCCAAGTCCGTTAAAACTCCGTTCTTCAACCCATATCCAAGTTCATTTGGATTCACATCAGCATTGGTGGGCAGCAGAGTAGGATTTGGTGGGTTTCTTGAATAAGAACGAGATGTATAATGCATTACTGATTTGTAATCGTATTCCACGTCTAAATCATCAATGAGGTCGGGTGGCAAGGCCTGGAAGTCTGCCTCATAACCTATTAAAAGAAAAAAAGAATTTAGGCTTATGAATCTGAATACAATTAGCATTGAGATGTGCTTAACTAAGTTTCTTGGTACGTTGGTTTCTGTCACAATTCCAAAATATTTGTCTCACTGAAAAGATCATGGTATTAAACATTTTGTTCGCTATTTCTTACTTCGTAAACTATACTGTCTTCACCGGATAGCCACACTTGATGTAAAAAACACCATATGGCGATGTGAATCACGTGTTTGGCTATAAAAAAGAACGAATTGGAGCCAGGCAGACTCTAAATGCGAGGAAGATAAAACATTTTTTATTATTTTTAATACAGCAAAAATGCTGGTAAGTTTTTGTCTGGTGAACACGATAGATGTCGTTACGTAAACCGAAGCATCATGTGACGGTACATGCGCACAAGTGGTTTTTGCTGCCGCGCTCGCTTTGACGTTCGATTTTCAATGCGCAGGAGATGTGAGGCATGCATCAAGGCCCGGGGTCGATATTTCGAACACCTACTTTGATGAAGATCGTTGAGTCCTTCATGTTCGTTTTTGTTTAGTTTTTTGCTGTACTAAGGATAATAAACATGTAAGATAAATAAATACCTTTGTGCTGAATAGTAAAGTCAGACCAAACAACGTAAGTAAAAGCACAAATTTATAAATTACAGCAGACACGTGTTTCGGCGTTACAGGGAACGCCTTTTTCAATGCAAAAATAATGAGCTTATGGATGAAAAGACATCCGACAAAAGACTTTTGTCGGATGTCTTTTCATCCATAAGCTCATTATTTTTGCATTGAAAAAGGCGTTCCCTGTAACGCCGAAACACGTGTCTGCTGTAATTTATAAATTTGTGCTTTTACTTACGTTGTTTGGTCTGACTTTAATAAACATGTTTTCTTCACTAATTCGTGTCTTGTCTTTTTTTGTGATTTGTGTCGTCAATATCGCGCCAGGAAAGCGTTTCCAACCATGCATTGCTGCGAGTCTTCCCATCGTCTAGGTGTACTCTATCTGCCCTGAAAGTCTGTAAACGCTGTACTGATACACC